>NW_026718416.1:0-12435 GCF_029784015.1 Lycium ferocissimum | reverse complement strand
ACTTAATTCTATACATGTTAGGTAAATGATTCACACCAGCGCTATATATTCCCTCAAGTAATCAGCAGTCCCCATAATAACCAATGTGAGAACCAGTTAATGCATATTCATGGTGCTAGTCAATAACAAAGCACAATAGAGGGATGCAAGTTAAAGAGGATCAAATATATTACAACTTATAATCATAAGATGGGTTGGAACACCAGGAAGTCAGAGTTGAAACAACACTAAAGAGACTGGAATTGAGCAGATTTAAATTACCAAAAAACACTCAGGGATGAACCTTTGCTTTAGTTACTAACAATAATAAGAGTAGGTATATAGAAAGGGGATATAGCATTCATATGAGTTGTCACTTAGGTAAAAAGGAAAAGAAAATCTATGTCTTCTACAAGAACTCACGGAGAAAGAATGACACAAGGTCTCAGCAAACTAAATGATTTTAGTTGCTTTAGTATTCTCTTGAAGACACAACCTTACTAATAACATCTCAACTCAACCAACACCTTTTTTGTCACGACCCAACCCCGTGACGTGACTAGTGCCCGAACTGGACACCCTCGCACACTTTGTTAACCATAGTCAGCATACAAATAACTTGCACATATACAAAGGTCAGACGTCGTCTCGAACTGTCGCATATACATGTATATATACATATCGCACATAAGCCGGCAAGGCTATCATAATATACACAACATCCCAAAACATATACATACGCAAGCCGATAAGGCTGCCACAACGAATGGGACCGCCCAAAGCATAAATCACTACGTACATAACCGAACAAGAATTATTCACAACCCACACATATGTCTACGTACCTCTAAGAGCAACAACGACCATGACGGGACGGGCCCCGCCGTACCTCCGAATAGATATATGCATATACAATGAAAGTAACCGTAAAATATATAGGCTCCGGAACAAGGAGCGCTCCAAAGTATGAATAGGTATCCTGGGACCGGGCGGATCACCAAATTGAGCGTCCGTACCTCGCGAGCATGAAACGCGGCTCTCGAAGAAAAGCGGGTCGTGCAAAAATACGTACCGAGTATATAAAGCATGAAGTACAGTAAACAGGATCATAACCGGAACAAGAAGTACAAAAGAATGAGTACAATATCCAGAATATCAAAATGCTCATTTTTAAAACACAAACCATGCATGTCAATATCATAAATCATATCCGGCCCATTATGGGACTCGGTGAACAGAACATGGTCGCCACCCCGTCGTTGGCGCCATAACACATCATACTCCAGAATATTGCATAGCTCCGTAACACATCATAACTCCGTAGCACATCATAACTCCGTAACACATCATAGCTCCGTAACACATCATAACGCCATAACACATCATAACACCAGAATATATATATACGGTACTCGGTCCTTTAACGAGGGACTCGGTGAACCATAACACATCATACTCCAGAATATAGCATAGTGCGCACGATGACATAACCGGCCTGGGACTCGGCGAAAGATGTAATAACAGTATGCACGAGCAGAGTAGTGAGTAATCATATGCATATAAATCATCATTACAGACTTAATATATATAAGTAAACTGATCGATGCTTGGGGGTTGAACGATATTCATGTTAAGTTCTTTCTAATGTCGTTAGAACTATACGAAGATAAGTCTCGGGGACCATGGACAAGTATCAAACCAATCCGAGCCCGCCTATGAAAGTTACAGACTTTATTCGCTTTAGGACCCTCTACGAACGTATCGAAGCGATCCGAGCCCGTCTATGAAAGTTACAGACTTTATTCGCTTTAGGACCCTCTACGAACGTATCGAAGCGATCCGAGCCCGTCTATGAAAGTTAGGGACCTTATTCGACATAGAATCCTTTAAGAACACGAACCCTTTATGCAACATTTATTATCCAATCATACAAAAGACACAAGGACCATAGTTCGACTATATTACGAATGCTAACATCAAGAAGTGAATAAGAATCGTAGACATGCTCGGATCTTATGAATAGAGTTACCTCAAGGCTCGTATCATATCTTACTTACATCTAAGACATGCCAAAAGAAAGAAAGGTTAGGCTTTACATACGTCGTCCGCTTCCTAAGTTAATCCGAACTTAAGTCTCGGGCTGCCCAAGATCTACAACAACGTCATTAGATACCAAACATTAGCTATAGGTACTTGGGAATTCAATCCCAAACTAGCACTTTATCTACGTAAAATTCGGCAAAGATTTCCCCTATAAATTCAACAACCCCGAGAATTCAACTCGGCCAAATCATCAACAACAATACCAACAATCATATTAACAACATCAACAATTAATTCAAAACGCATTCTAACGTTAGTAACTCTTTTCTACATAATTCGACAGCACTTCATTTACATTCAATTCAACCACATACAATCAAGCCAACATCAATGCTCACACGTTCAAGTACTAGCCCGAGATCATTCAAACAAGATTCAAGAACACTATCATACAAATGCGGTCCCGAGCGGGCACCCGTGTCAAACATCACATCGAATCAAAGTTGGCGGAATGTACGTCGCCCGGACACACTCATACAAACAGATGGGCCATATCGGCCATAGTAGCATACGGGGCCGCTTAAGGACGCAAATCGAAATCATATACAGACAAACCGAAACCACACACAACCAGACTGGACCCACGACCCACAAACGTGACTACAGGCCTCTACAAACAGAACAGACATACGAACATATGACGGGACAGGGCCCCGCCGTACCCAAACAGTGGCAAACATACAGAATATCCCAAGCAGAGCATATATACCAAATGTGGGCTCCGGATCGAGGGGAGCACTCCAAAATAGCAGAATAGGTAGCCTAAACCGGGGAATCACCCAACCGAGCGCCTGTACCTGCGCGGCATGAAACGCAGCCCCCGCAGAAAGGGGGTCAGTACGGAAAAAGTACTGAGTATGTAAAGCAGAAGGTACAGTAATCCAAATCATAGCTGGAGTCAGAAGATACAGAACAAATACAGAAATAACAGATCAAACCTGTGCGAAATGCAGATGTGCAGAATGCAAATAAAAATCGTGCATAACGCTCAAGAACGTGGTCACCCCCTGACGCTGGTGCCACAACACATCATACTCCAGAAGTTTTCAAATCTCCGTACATCTCCGAACACATCATAATATCACACACATCATATCATCAAAATATATATCAGAAGCCATATCACATCATAACACCACAAACGGTAACCGGCCCTATGGCGAGGTCTCGGAAACCGTAACACATCATACTGCCGAATATGTCATAGAGCGCACGATCACAAAACCGGCCCGGGTACCGGCGAACGAAACCATAATAGTCGGCACGAGCAGAGTAGTGCAGAAATCATATGCAAATTAAAGTAAACTCCAAAAGTCGACACATAATCTCAAATACAAATACATTAGTATCAAAAAGCTCAAAGCGAGTATCGAATAAATCGGAATTTAGTGTACAAAGGTTGCAGACTTTTAGTTATCAATTTTTTTAAAAACGTATCGTAAGTTATTCTCGGAAAAACATAGTAGCGCTCATAGCGATGAGCGTTCAAATAACATAGTAAGACATTTCGAACGGACATTAGAGTCGTAGGCAAACACCTCTTTTTATATCATACGAAAAGGAGTCGACAAACCGGATAAGGAAGCCTCGGGACTTGCGGGCCCACCTCGGTCAGGCCGAGGCGACGAACACAATTTACAAACATTAGGCTCCATAAAGTTGTCCGTGAAAGTTTCGGAGCCATTTGGATTCATTTGCGAAAGATACAAAGGTTTATGCATTTTTATATCCAAAGGCAAACATTTTGATTCAGTTGCGCTGAATGAATAGTAACCAAAAGCAAACTCAGATTTCTAGGAGCAGAATTAGTCCCGAGGTTCCGTTTTCGGCCTAGTAGGCCTAGGACATGCCATATGAAGGATAGGTAAGCGTTACATACCTTACGGACGTCTTACGCTCGCTTAATCTCCAATCCCGTTTCGTCAAAAATCTGCAAATGGTCATCTTTACCAATTACTATTCATGAGAGGTAACATTTCAATCTTGGTTTCATACTTGTCTACCGAAACTTCGGCAGAACCTCCCCTATACTTATAGCATCCCCGAGATTCAACTCGGCTCAAAACAACCAACAACAACCCAACAACAACATCAATAACATTAATAATCACAACATAATACAACTAGTCAACTTTCCAACATAAGGCAATAGTTTCCATTCCGACTTCACACTTATCATCCAATATCAACGTTTTCATACTTATCTACTAATTCAAAACCATTCAAATACAATTCGAACACATTTCTCATTATTCGACACAAATATACCGAATTTCCATCAAACCATAATCCATCCAAAACTTCCAATTTTTCAACATAAATTTCCATAACACGTTTCCAACTTCCGAATTCATTAGCAACAACCATAATTCACATTCACAATCTTACTTTCATAATTACATAAGGTTACATAAAATTTTCATAAAAAAATCTCATAATTCCTCATAACCATTTCTAATACCAACTCAAACCATTAATCCTTTATTCATGTCATAAACATCATCACAATACAATTAACACATCAAACAAATTCAATAACAACTTCCTTCATGTACAACATCACACGGCCACACCTACCTTTTCCAACTTCAACCCAATTTATTCAACTTTCATTTCCAATATAAATTCCACCATAATCTTAACTAGAATACAACATAAAAATTCAACTCATCATAGACATACAACATATATACACTCACGGCCAAACACACTTTCTACTCACACACACGCCATGCACACACACATCCCTATTCCATAATTCTCACACAATTCTAACCATTTTAACATACATACACCTTCCATAACATAAAGAATAAGATTCTTACTTTTTTTGAAATTCCAACCTTCCGCAAACGGAGTTCTTTCCCTTAACTAATTATGCCACGTCGAAGAGCGCCTCGAACTTGTTATAAATTCAAAGAGAACAAGATTTTTAAGCCAAGGGCAAGGCTTCAAAAAAAAAATTCTTCTTTCTTTCTTTTTTTCTCCATGGAGCCGAGAGCTCCATCTTTCTTTTTCTTCTTGATTTTTCTTTTTGCTTCTTGAAATTTCTTGAACTTTGCCTTCTTAATATAATTAATCACATGGATTAATCATGTGGGTTGGGCCAAGCCACCATGTGGCCGGCCACCCCTCACCATTTTGGGCCTCTTTTATATTTTTTTTGAGCCCAATTGTTGGCCAAATTTCATAATTTCATGAAACAAATTTCCAAAATTCCGATTTTGCCCTTAACCTTCCTCGATAATTCCACACTAATGTTTCCATAGCCGACTTATTCATACTAGTAAGATCCAAATATGGCCTTATTTCTTACAAGCAAAAATCATTCCAAACTTTCCAAATATGCAAAAATGCCGGATGTAACATCCTCCCCCCCTTTAGAACATTCGTCCTCGAATGTTAAATTAGCCTTATAGGTCTGAAAAGAAAACTCCTCAGGGGGGGGGGGGGTTCTCTTGCCAACCACATACTCGTATTTAATCAGAGCGCTTGTGAGGGCATTTCTTTTCCAACTCCTTCCCGTCATTCTCGATATTACCGCATTAGGGGTCGCTCGAAATCTTTATTAGTCCAACGGGTTGCATAATCTTAAATAGGACATATGACGAACAGAATCTTTATCAGAACCGAAAGATCAGACGGATGTCAGACCGAAATCGGAGGTACAAAAGTACGACAAACAAGCATAATCCAACGTTATCTTAAGCGATTCGTAATCGAACCGGACGCACAGAGCATATCGGACAAACCACAATCGAGTCGACGTACTGAACTTTATCAGATAGGTCCGCAGTCAGAGTCAGACGTATGGAAGTAACCCGGACAGATCCGTGATCGGAATCAGACGTACAAAAATATATCGGACAAATTTGCCGTCAGAATCGGACGTACAAAAGTATATCGGGCAAAACGTATTCAGATTCGGAAGTACAGAAGCACAGCAGACAAATTCATACTCCAACGCCATATCAGACAGGTTCATAACCAAAGCCAAACGTACCGGAGTATGTCGAACAAACCGTAATCAGAGTCACACATACGAAGGTATATCAGACAGATTTGTAACCAGAATCAGACGTACGGAGCTACGTCGGACGGATTCGTAATCAGGGGTAGACGTACAGAGGTATATCAAACAGATTCATAATCAGAGTCGAACGAACAGAGGTACATCAAATAGAAGCGTAATCGGATTCGGAGATACAAAGGCATAATAGACAGAGTTTCATCAAAATCGGAGGTACAGAAGTATGGCATACAAAATCTCGATCAAAGTCAAACCACTTTTCACTAATGCTTCGGGGTTTACGGAAGTCCCCTTGCTAACGTTTCCTTACTCACTCGGATTTTCGTGCCCCGAATTATTTCATCAAAACATTCGATAGGCTACAGCAATTGAGTTTATATCCTTACCATCGTTGACTTATCGCAAAAAGGTCATTACCACATACCCATTCGCAATGTTTTCGAATTCTCATTCGAACCCTTTCCTAATTTCTTCTAACCCGATCTAGGTATTGCAACATAATTTGTAAGTCAAAGATCCCCGAACAACATCCTTTCTACACATATCTTTTCTTGACCAATATGGTCACCAAGAAACAATCATACATATCCATATACATCATCTTACCTACAAACATTCCCAAATGCTTATTTAAACTTATTCTGATTTCAGACCCACGTTGCTCTTTCTTCTTTTCCTTATTACAGAGGGGCTTCCTTTCCAAATCCTCAATTTTCTTTTTATTCCGCACCGTCACTTCTCGCTCATTTACAAACTCGTTCGTCACACTTCCACATCAGGATTTTATGCATCGTCTGTCGGCCTCTTTCGAAGGTTTTGCTTAATCACATTTCTTATCCTTCCTTTGTTCCAATATCCTTACTCACTTTCTTTTTCGAACCTCGTCATGTTAGATCTCTTCCACCATAATTCATAACGTAATCAGAGTCAATCTATTCTCTGACCCTTACTTTTCCTTTAGGTTACCCCAAATTTCCATTCATTCCTTATACCTATAATTGTGAAATTTCATATCCTTCCCAGGGGGTCACCCATCCCAGAATTGCTCTGGTCTTAGCACGCTTAACTTCGAAACTTTCATGCATTTCGATGCGTTATTGCTAATATAACTACGTCAATTGCCCCACACGACCTTTGTCACGTAATTTAGGGCAGGTCGGAGTCTTTCCAAATTTTTCGAAAATTTTTTGTAGCGGGTCCCACCCTGCTTTAAAGAAATTTGTTCATGTTTCTAACTATACAATCATCAATTCACTCCCGTTCACATACATATCATTCCTTTTCATCCTGGTCTCCTTAATTGTCACTGACAATGAAAACGTTTCATTCACCATTATTTAGAACCATTAAGACATCGGCTTTTCCTCTCTCTTTCAATTTTCAACTTTACGTTACAATCGTACTTCAAATACCTTACCCCGCATTCGTCCTTCATACCATTGCTTACCTGCGTACGGTGTAGCTCCTGACACCATCGGTCACTATCTTACGTCGATACCGTTCCCCAGCTGAAATCAAAAGTTAGTAAAAAGGAATTCATTTCCTACGGTGGCTCTATCGCACGATCTAAGATTCAAAGAAAGGTAACATCCTAAATGTCCCGTAGCCTCCGTTTATAGATGTGGTGCACAACACACCGATAAACAAGACTCTACGAGACACGGCCTGTAGACATTCCGAGGACAAACTGCTCTGATACCACTTTTGTCACGACCCAGCTCCGTGGGCCGTGACTGGTGCCCTACTCAGGCACCCGAACAGACTTACGAGCCAAATCATCAGAATACCACACGATCGGACTTAACAGACATTGTTCATACTGATAGTCGAAAGCAGATATCATACAAATGCGGTCCTGAGCGGGCACCCGTGTCAAACATCACATCAGAATCAAAGTTGGCGGAATGTACATCGCCCAGACACACTCATACAAACAGATGGGCCATATCGGCCATAGTAGCATACGGGGCCGCTTAAGGACGCAAATCGTATTCATATACAGATAAACCGAAACCACACACAACCAGACTGGACCCATGACCCACAACCGTGACTACAGGCCTCTACAAACAGAACAGACATACGAACATATGACGGGACAGGGCCCCGCCGTACCCAAACAGTGGCAAACATACAGAATATCCAAAGCAGAGCATATATACCAAATGTGGGCTCCGGATCGAGGGGAGCACTCCAAAAATAGCGGAATAGGTAGCCTAAACCGGGGAATCACCCAACCGAGCGCCTGTACCTGCGCGGCATGAAACGCAACGCCCCCCCGAGAAAGGGGGTCGGTACGGAAAAAGTGCCGAGTATGTAAAGCGAAGGTACGGAATCCAAATCATAGGCGGAGTCGAAGATACGAAACAAATACGAAATAACGTATCAAACCTGTGCGAAATGCAAATGTGCAGAATGCAAATAAAAATCGTGCATAACGCTCAAGAACGTGGTCACCCCCTGACGCTGGTGCCACAACACATCATACTCCAGAAGTTTTCAAATCTCCGTACATCTCCGAACACATCATAATATCACACACATCATATCATCAAAATATATCAGAAGCCATATCACATCATAACACCACAAACGGTAACCGGCCCTATGGCGAGGTCTCGGAAACCGTAACACATCATACTGCCGAATATGTCATAGAACGCACGATCACAAAACCGGCCCGGGTACCGGCGAACGAAACCATAATAGTCGGCACGAGCAGAGTAGTGCAGAAATCATATGCAAATTAAAGTAAACTCCAAAAGTCGACACATAATTTCATATACAAATACATTAGTATCAAAAAGCTCAAAGCGAGTATCGAATAAATCGGAATTTAGTGTACAAAGGTTGCAGACTTTTAGTTATCAATTTTTCGAAAAACGTATCGTAAGTTATTCTCGGAAAAACATAGTAGCGCTCATAGCGATGAGCGTTCAAATAACATAGTAAGACATTTCGAACGGACCTTAGAGTCGTAGGCAAACACCTCTTTTTATATCATACAGAAAGGAGTCAGACAAACCAGATAAGGGAAGCCTCGGGACTTGCGGGCCCACCTCGGTCAGGCCGAGGCGACGAACACAATTTACAAACATTAGGCTCCATAAAGTTGTCCGTGAAAGTTTCGGAGCCATTTGGACTCATTTGCGACAGATACAAAGGTTTATGCATTTTTATATCCAAAGGCAAACATTTTGATTCAGTTGCGCTGAATGAATAGTAACCAAAAGCAAACTCAGATTTCTAGGAGCAGAATTAGTCCCGAGGTTCCGTTTTCGGCCTAGTAGGCCTAGGACATGCCATATGAAGGATAGGTAAGCGTTACATACCTTACGGACGTCTTACGCTCGCTTAATCTCCAATCCCGTTTCGTCAAAAATCTGCAAATGGTCATCTTTACCAATTACTATTCATGAGAGGTAACATTTCAATCTTGGTTTCATACTTGTCTACCGAAACTTCGGCAACCTCCCCTATACTTATAGCATCCCCGAGATTCAACTCGGCTCAAAACAACCAACAACAACCCAACAACAACATCAATAACATTAATAATCACAACATAATACAACTAGTCAACTTTCCAACATAAGGCAATAGTTTCCATTCCGACTTCACACTTATCATCCAATATCAACGTTTTCATACTTATCTACTAATTCAAAACCATTCAAATACAATTCGAACACATTTCTCATTATTCGACAAAATATACCGAATTTCCATCAAACCATAATCCATCCAAAACTTCCAATTTTTCAACATAAATTTCCATAACACGTTTCCAACTTCCGAATTCATTAGCAACAACCATAATTCACATTCACAATCTTACTTTCATAATTACATAAGGTTACATAAAATTTTCATAAAAAAAAATCTCATAATTCCTCATAACCATTTCTAATACCAACTCAAACCATTAATCCTTTATTCATGTCATAAACATCATCACAATACAATTAACACATCAAACAAATTCAATAACAACTTCCTTCATGTACAACATCACACGGCCACACCTACCTTTTCCAACTTCAACCCAATTTATTCAACTTTCATTTCCAATATAAATTCCACCATAATCTTAACTAGAATACAACATAAAAATTCAACTCATCATAGACATACAACATATATACACTCACGGCCAAACACACTTTCTACTCACACACACGCCATGCACACACACATCCCTATTCCATAATTCTCACACAATTCTAACCATTTTAACATACATACACCTTCCATAACATAAAGAATAAGATTCTTACCTTTTTTTGAAATTCCAACCTTCCGCAAACGGAGTTCTTTCCCTTAACTAATTATGCCACGTCGAAGAGCGCCTCGAACTTGTTATAAATTCAAAGAGAACAAGATTTTTAAGCCAAGGGCAAGGCTTCAAAAAAAAATTTCTTCTTTCTTTCTTTTTTCTCCATGGAGCCGAGAGCTCCATCCTTTTTTTTCTTCTTGATTTTTCTTTTTGCTTCTTGAAATTTCTTGAACTTTGCCTTCTTAATATAATTAATCACATGGATTAATCATGTGGGTTGGGCCAAGCCACCATGTGGCCGGCCACCCCTCACCATTTTGGGCCTCCTTTATATATTTTTTTTTGAGCCCAATTGTTGGCCAAATTTCATAATTTCATGAAACAAATTTCCAAAATTCCGATTTTGCCCTTAACCTTCCTCGATAATTCCACACTAATGTTTCCATAGCCGACTTTTTCATACTAGTAAGATCCAAATATGGCCTTATTGATTCATCCAAGTGTACCATGCCCCACACATGGCTTGGATCAATTAAAATTAGCCAAGCCATGGGTGGTAGCCCACACATGCCACACGGCCACTTGTGGCTTTTGTGGTTCATGAACTAATTAATTTCCTAATTCCAAATTTGTCCTTAATACTCCATACCAATAAAAAGATGAATATGCAACTCTTGCATTTAACAAAATCGGACAAAAATAACCTTGTCCTTAACTTATCGCGGTTAGCTCGGAATATCCCAATGTACAAAATACGGGATATAACATTTTTGTTCCCAGAAATCAACCAACTACTTATAGATAGGCTTCCTACTTATTTTAAACACAATTATTCAGACCAAACAGCCCCAATGACTCAAATAACTTAAATTTTCATATCATAATGAGACTTAGACATTAAGGCTTCTACCAGATCCATTTTCTAGGAGTTAGCAACCTGAAGTGAGCAGTTTCTTCTTTCATTTTTAACAGCTTGTTTAAACACTTAACAAATACATTTTTTGATTCCCTTTCCCCTTTGGTTTACTGATAGCAGTTGGAGGACTAGGAGTATGGACAATATGAATATACACCCCATAGGCATATAGGACAAACCAGGGCACCTCTTATTGAAGGGAAGTGTTATGATCCAAGTTATACTTGGTTCATGCTTAACCCTCTCCTTAAGGTGCCTTTAAAAGGTTTCCTCATGTCAAGTGGTTTATAACTCACTTATACACACTTAAGCTTCTCCAAATACCATCCCTAAACCAAGTCCAATTAAACATTTAACCCAACCAATGACACAGAATTTTTCAACTACCCGTACCCTAGTATTCTAGTTATGAAGTGATTTTAGCCCTTTTTGATCATGAAAATCCCAAAAAAATCATATACATCTCATCTTAAGGTTGGTTTTAAGAAAGAACATACTAAGAATGGGGCCAGAACAGTACATTTCACCCTCAAGAAAAGACCAAATTGCATTATCTATCTCCTCTTCACTATGATCATTACCTACTCAATATTCAAGCACCAATTCATACAATGATTCAAACAGCATATACATAAAAGACCTGGATAGATTCAAATTGCACTCCTCTTCCCTTGTCTTTTTCAAAATTAGGAGAAAACAACCCTCATGAAACAGTTGAGACCATGTGAGGACTTCTAATTTCAGACTTACTCAATGAAGGAAATATTAGCTTAGGTCTTGCCCCCATGATAATTACACAAAGTCATTTATGGTCAGACAGGCTTACCTCTTAATTTTGGCAGCTTTTCCAGATTCTGATCAAGAAACTTAACCCTTTGGAATAATAGGGAGGTCCAGGATTCAAATGCATTCATATAGTAGATATGTTCCCCATGGACTTATAGAGTGTGTCATGACACCTCTTATTTGGGGGGAGAGGTATTATGGACCAAGCTAAACCTGGTCCTTCCCTGTCCCTTCTTTAAGATGTCTTTAAAAGACCCCCTCTATGTCAAGTGGTTCATACCTTATCTATGAACATTTATGACATCCTCAGATAACCTCATTAAGTACTTATATCCCAAACACTTA
>NW_026718415.1:0-17391 GCF_029784015.1 Lycium ferocissimum | reverse complement strand
TAAATTTTGTATGTTGATGTTGGGAGTATTGGCTATTTTGTAAAGGAATGAACTAAATTTATTTAGTATGTTTGGATTGTTGTGTTGTGGATTCTATGGTGTTAATGAAAGTTTAATGGTTCAAAAGTGAAGTTATAGTTGTTTGCGGCTTGTTATGGAATTTTATATAGTTTATTGAATTTATGGAAGTAATGGATTATTAATGTAGTTCATGAATTCGGAAGGAAAGAAAATGTGTTGTGTTGTTTCCTTGAACTTGGAGGTTTTCGCGTTTCATTATGTAGTGGATGGAATGTTGTTGAATTATGTCGAAAGGGTTATTAATGTTAGAATGCATTTGAATCGATTATTGATGTTACTTATATGGTTGTTGGTATTGTTGTTGAAGATTTAGCGAGTTGAATTCTCGGGGTTGTTGAAATTACAATCTTTGTAATTTGGTAGAATTATGTGCTAGTTTGGAAATGAACTCCTAAATGCCTATAGTTGACATTGGTATTTATTGATGTTATGTAGATCTTGGGAGTCACAGAGACATAGGTTTGATTTGGATTATCTTTGAGAGCAAATGAGGTATGTAAAGCTTACCTTTCTTTCCTTTGGCGTGTCTTAGATATGGCTAAGCTATGATACGTTACGGGCCTCGGGGGTAATTCTATTCTTAAGGTCCGAGCATGTTTATGATGCTTATTTGTTTCTTGATGTTGGCACCCTTACATGGTCAAGCTATAACATTATGTCTTGTATGGTTGGTTTTCAATGTTGCGCAAAAGTTGTGTTTTCAAAGAGTTTTTTGTAACTTCGAACGTCATTAACTTTCACCAGACGAACCGGATGGCTTTGATATGCTCGTAAATGATTCTATAACGTATAATGACTATGACTTTCGTAGGCGAGGCCGGATTGGGTTGATGCTCTTCCGTGGGTCCAGCGACTTTCTTACGTATAGTTCGATGGCTTTTGAAGAATTCAATATGACTATCTTTCCGATCCTAAGTACGATTACTTATTTATCTGTCGAGTACGAAATAAGGATTTTTATGTATGTGATTTTGATACGTAACTATGGTTTCGAAGTTCGGTTTGATATGTTCCCGAGTGATATTCGGAATCAAGACAATCGCGGGAAGATAACAAGTAAGGGTATGTTTTATTTTGAGTTGGCACACAAGTTGATTATGAAAAATCTTGAAGTGGAAATAATAAGAAAGACTAGGGGCAAAAAGGTAAATTTGCAATATGACTTGTGGAAATATGGAGGAAAGGTGAAGGGTAAATTTGGAAATTGGAAAGAGTTAATTTTTCATGAAATGGAAAAAAAAAAAAGAAGAGAAAATTGGGCTTGGAGGGAGCCCAACCGGCCATGGGGCATGGACCAAGCCCATGAGGGGCTTAAATTATAACCATATAAGATGACTAAGTCATCTTTATTCCCTAAGTCACTAGAAAATTCAAGAACAAAAAAAAGAAAGAGAGGAGAGAAAGAAACCATGGCCATTCGGCCTTAGAAAAAAAAGAAGAAGAGAAAGAAAGAAGAGTTTTCAACTTGTTTTCCTAGCCAAATAGTTCATTGAAGGGTTCACAACATAGTGAAGGGTCCTTTGGAGGAAGGAAAACACATAGCTTGGCAAGTTGACAAGTATAGCCAAGTGAAGAATTCAAGTGAAAAGGTAAGAATTCATCTTTTTCTTCATATGTTATGGATGTTGTGCACGTTGTGGTGTATGAAAATGGATGGAATTCATGAGATGGAGGCATGTGTGTGTGTGGCCGTGACCCTTAGGGGCAATCCGTGTGTGTGTGTATGTGTTGTGTGTTATGTTGTGTGTTGGTTAGTGTTGTTAAGTGTAGAAACTATGGGAATTCATGAAAAATATGTGTATGGAGTGGCTTGGCCGAATGGTATGGACCATGATAGGGTGTTGTGAACTAACTTTATTTAACATTGTATTTGTTGTTATGGTAAGTTCTATAATGTAAAGCAAGGATTTAATGGTTAAGAAGTGAAGTTGTGTTGGTTGTGGTCATGCAAAAGTAGTAGTTGGCCGTGCATATATATATATGTAGGAATCATGTTTTAGTTATTTTATCTAGTGTTTAGTTGTTGTTATGTTGTGGACTCTATGTTGTTAATGAAGTTGTAGTAATGGAGACTTGTGTTAGAAGTTATATGAATGGAATGTAATGTTCTTGTATGCATGAAAGACAATATGATTAGTATGGTGTTGTCGGAATGTAGATTATGAGGTTGCTATTATTTTCATTGAAGTTGGAAAGTTTTTGGAAGAAGTAGTAAATTGATTGAGTATGGAATTGTTAGTATTGTTGTTGGAATTATGGTTAATAGTTTGGCCGGGTTTGAATTCCCGGATTGTGATTGATGAGAAATTGGCTATATGGAATGTTGAGGATGGTATATTTACAAAGGAAGTGCTGCCGAAATTTCGGTAGCCAAGTGTTTCCTTAAGACTCTAACTCTACGAACCCTAATAAGAGTTTTGGTAAATATGACCAATTTGCAGATTTTGACGAGATTGCGACGTGAATTGGAATAGCTAAAGAAGCGGAAAGAGGTATGTAAGGTTTCCCCTTCCTTTCTTGGCATGTCTTAGACGTATAGGCTTGATTTCGCGCCTCGGGACTTTCCTAACTCTAGAAATCCGCGATTGAAAATAGTTACTATTCATTCAGTAAGATTGAACCAAAAGTGCATGAATTGCGAAAGAAATGTCCAACACCCTAGAACTTGCATAGGATAAGACCCGATTACCCTAAGACCTTCATGAGTAACGTCATGACACGTGACATATGTAGATGATATACGTTGCTATAAAAATGAAAGTACGAGAATGTTAGACCATGGTTGGATAACCCAATTCTATTATAGGTAAAGACTATTCTAAAGACTCTAAGTACAAGGAATTATGCCTTATGACCCCGATGGATGTGTGTGCACCCGACATACGTATAAGTATATGATATCGAATCGATGAGCGCTATAGACGCTGATAAATATACATGATATAAGCATAAGTATATGATAGCGAATCGAGATTCGCTATAGACGCCGGTAACCGTATATGATATAAGTATATATATATATAGGACACAAAAAGAGTCGAGCGCTATAGACGCCGATATATATATACGGTATGATATATGTATGTGATGAAAGAGCCGGGCGCTATAGACGCCGATATTCATACATGGAATTTTCATATATTTACGGGGAAAATGGAGGTAATGGCGAGAGCGTTATATACGCATATCCACCTGATCGGTTGGCATTACATGACTTGATATCGTCCCGGACGCGGGATGCCCGGACGCGGGATGTGTATATTTATGGTTAAATGGATCGGCTGCCGACGCCTCGGCAATATAATATATCCTATTTTTATGTATATACGTATATATGTATATGAGTAAGAAAAGCTAAGAAAGCGCGGCATCTGCCCAAGGGCACTTATATGTACAGGTTATGTTTCTATCCCAGAACATGTGTTGCAATTCTTTTATGTCATTATACATGATTTATGTTTTCACAGATTACTATTCATGCCTTACATACTCGGTACATTATTCGTGACCGACGTCCCTTCTTGTGGACGGACTTGCGTTTCATGCCGCGCAGGTCAGCAGACAGACGGTTTTGGTTCCTAGAAGCCTCACCAGCAGCACTTAGCAGCGCTCCAGTTGTTTCGGAGCCTCATTTCCTCGGTACTATTTTGTATATATATTTATGCTGGCACGACAAAGATCGGCCCTTTCTATGTATAAGTGTACTATGTCTAGAGGCTCGTAGACGAATATGTACGATCGATTATGTTTTAAATATGCGGTATTTTGGCATCTTAATGCTTTGTTGTATGAAGCGATAGTGGAGCTAAGCTGGCTATGTTCATAATAACGCCGCTAATGTTAATGTTCGATTCAAAAAAAAAAACACGGCACTGTTTATACGACTTGCTAAGAGGTACAGGTACAATGATAGGTAAGGGGTGCTCGGTACAAGTATCGGGTACTCGTCACGGCCCCTAGACGGGTCGTGACAGAAGTGGTATCAGAGCAGTTCGGTCCTAGGGGTTTGTCTACGAGCCGTGTCCAGTAGAGTCTTGGTTATGGGTGTGTAGCGCGCCACACTTATAAACAGGAGGCTACCGGGCATTTAGGAAATATGACCTTCTTTGTATTCTGAAATCGTGCGATACAGCTATGCTACCAGGTTTCTATATTCCTTTCCTAATCCTATGTTATGGTTTCAGTAATGCCGCCAAAGAAAGCTAGGGGCGGCCCGGAGGGCGAGACGAGCGGCCGGGCCGCCGGTGGCAGAGGCCATCCAGCTATTGACTCAGTTAGTTGCCGCACAGGCTCAGCGGCAAGATACGGACCCGGGAGACAGGGCAGTAAGTGCTAGGGCCCGTGATTTTATTGCCCTACGACCTCCGGAGTTTTATGGGTCGAAACCAGAAGAAGACCCCCAAAATTTCATAGATGAGATGCTGAGGACTCTGAGAATAATACATGCTTCGGATACAGAGTCAGTGGAATTGGCATCGTACGATTGCGGGATGTGGCAGTCTGTGGTATGACGGGCTGGAGACTCTCGAGGGGAGCAAATGCCCCTCCCCCGGTTTGGCAAGGAGTTTGCGAGGCATTTTTGCGACATTTCTTACCACCGGAAGGTTCGACGAGCTCGAACTGATATGTTTTTAAATCTTAAAGCAAGGGAATATGAGTGTTCGAGGAATACGGCCCTCCGCTTTAACTCATTAGCTAGGTATGCCCCAGCCATGATAGCTGATATGGGAGATCATGTACACCGATTCGTGAGTGGGTTGGGGCCACATATCATTAAGGAGTGCCTGACAGCTTCACTCCAGGATGGAATGACTATTGCCCGTATCCAGGCTCATGCTCAAAACCTGGAGGAACAATACCAGCTACGGGGAGGAGAGCGCTATCCAGATAGGGGCTCCAGAAAAAGGGGCAGATTTCCCAGGGCTAGAAGTGAGTATAGAGGGGCGGGCGCGGGGAGCAATCTAGGTATTCGGGCCAATCGGCGGCCGGTGCACCCCCTCGAACCGCGAATAGAGCCGATTTGATGATGCCACCCCCGCCGCGGTGCGCGCGATGTATAGGCCACACTCGGGGAGAGTGTCTCGCGCAGTCAGGTGCTTGCTATACTTGCGGGCGGGTTGGCCATCGGATGCGTGATTGCCCACTGAGGTATGAGGGAGACCAAGCCCAGCCCGCCGGGTCCGCGGTTGGTTCATCGTCGACCGTACGCCCTCTCGGACAGACTTCCCAAGCTCCAGCGGGACGTGGTCGAGGTAGAGGAGGAGCATGATATATGCGCGGGAAGACCCCGAGCCTTCCACGGAGCGGCCACGTATTTTATTTTATGATATGTGTGTCGTTGATTCGGATTTTATCTTATCCACGCCGCCTATGTATTGCTGAATATATTAAGAATTCGGAAACTAAGATGAAAAGTAGCCATACGTACAGGTAAGAATGAATACTAGAGATTGCGGAAGGCAGAATTGTGAATAAAGGAAAAGATGTGAGATGTTTACAAAGGAGACCTCCCCGAAGTATTATAATGCGCCATGAGGTCAGTTTAACATTCGAGGACGAATGTTCTAAAATATCCCGCATTTTATGCACTCGGATAATTCAAGACAATCGCGGGAAGATAACAAGTAAGGGTATGTTTTATTTTGAGTTGGCACACAAGTTGATTATGAAAAATCTTGAAGTGGAAATAATAAGAAAGACTAGGGGCAAAAAGGTAAATTTGCAATATGACTTGTGGAAATATGGAGGAAAGGTGAAGGGTAAATTTAGAAATTGGAAAGAGTTAATTTTTCATGAAATGGAAAAAAAAAAGAAGAGAAAATTGGGCTTGGAGGGAGCCCAACCGGCCATGGGGCATGGACCAAGCCCATGAGGGGCTTAAATTATAAGAAATATAAGATGACTAAGTCATCTTTATTCCCTAAGTCACTAGAAAATTCAAGAACAAAAAAAAAAAAAGAGAGGAGAGAAAGAAACCATGGCCATTCAATCCTTAGAAAAAAAAAGAAGAAGAGAAAGAAAGAAGAGTTTTCAACTTGTTTTCCTAGCCAAATAGTTCATTGAAGGTTCACAACATATGAAGGGTCCTTTGGAGGAAGGAAAACACATAGCTTGGCAAGTTGACAAGTATAGCCAAGTGAAGAATTCAAGTGAAAAGGTAAGAATTCATCTTTTTCTTCGTATGTTATGGATGTTGTATATGTTGTGGTGTATGAAAATGGATGGAATTCATGAGATGGAGGCATGTGTGTGTGTGGCCGTGACCCTTATGTGTGTTGTGTGTGTGTGTATGTGTTGTGTGTTATGTTGTGTGTTGGTTATAGTTGTTAAGTGTAGAAACTATGGGAATTCATGAAAAATATGTGTATGGAGTGGCTTGGCCGAATGGTATGGACCATGATAGGGTGTGTGTTAACTGTATGTAACATTGTATTTGTTGTGGTAAGTTCTATAATGTAAAGCAAGGATTTAATGGTTAAGAAGTGAAGTTGTGTTGGTTGTGGTCATGCAAAAGTAGTAGTTGGCCGTGCATATATATATATGTAGGAATCATGTTTTAGTTATTTTATCTAGTGTTTAGTTGTTGTTATGTTGTGGACTATGTTGTTAATGAAGTTGTAGTAATGGAGACTTGTGTTAGAAGTTATATGAATGGAATGTAATGTTCTTGTATGCATGAAAGACAATATGATTAGTATGGTGTTGTTGGAATGTAGATTATGAGGTTGTTATTATTTTCATTGAAGTTGGAAAGTTTTTGGAAGAAGTAGTAAATTGATTGAGTATGGAATTGTTAGTATTGTTGTTGGAATTATGGTTAATAGTTTGGCCGGGTTTGAATTCCCGGATTGTGATTGATGAGAAATTGGCTATATGGAATGTTGAGGATGGTATATTTACAAAGGAAGTGCTGCTGGAAATTTCGGTAGCCAAGTGTTTCCTTAAGACTCTAACTCTACGAACCCTAATAAGAGTTTTGGTAAATATGACCAATTTGCAGATTTTGACGAGATTGCGACGTGAATTCGGAATAGCTAAAGAAGCGGAAAGAGGTATGTAAGGTTTCCCCTTCCTTTCTTGGCATGTCTTAGACGTATAGGCTTGATTTCACGTACCTCGGGGACTTTCCTAACTCTAGAAATCCGCGATTGAAAATAGTTACTATTCATTCAGTAAGATTGAACCAAAAGTGCATGAATTGCGAAAGAAATGTCCAACACCCTAGAACTTGCAAGGATAAGACCCGATTACCCTAAGACCTTCATGAGTAACGTCATGACACGTAACATATGTAGATGATATACGTTGCTATAAAAATGAAAGTACGAGAATGTTAGACCATGGTTGGATAACCCAATTCTATTATAGGTAAAGACTATTCTAAAGACTCTAAGTACAAGGAATTATGCCTTATGACCCCGATGGATGTGTGTGCACCCGACATACGTATAAGTATATGATATCAGAATCAGAGCGCTATAGACGCTGATAAATATACATGATATAAGCATAAGTATATGATAGCAGAATCAGAGCGCTATAGACGCTGGTATATGTATATATATATATGTATATATATATATAGACACAAAGAGAATCGAGCGCTATAGACGCTCGATATATATATATGGTATGAGCATATGTATATGATGAAAGAGCCGGGGCGCTATAGACGCCGATATTCATACATGGAATTTTCATATATTTACGGGGGAAATGGAGGTAATGGCGGAGCGTTATATACGCATATCCACCTGATCGGTTGGCATTACATGACTTGATATCGTCCGGACGCGGGATGCCCGGACGCGGGATGTGTATATTTATGGTTAAATGGATCGGTACCGACGCCTCGGCAATATAATATATCCTATTTTTATGTATATACGTATATATATATGAGTAAGAAAAGCTAAGAAAGCGCGGCATCTCTCGCGAAGGGCACTTATATGTACGAGGTTATGTTTCTATCCCCGACATGTGTTGCAATTCTTTTATGTCATTATACATGATTTATGTTTTTCGCATATTACTATTCATGCCTTACATACTCGGTACATTATTCGTACTAACGTCCCTTCTTGTGGACGCTGCGTTTCATGCCGCGCGAGTCGGCGGACGTACGGTTTGGTTCTTTAGAAGCTCTCCGGCCGACTCGACGGCGCTCCGGTTGTTCCGGAGCCTCATTTCCTCGGTACTATTTTGTATATATATTTTCGGGCACGACAGTACTCGGCCCTTTCTATGTATAAGTGTACTATGTCTAGAGGCTCGTAGACAGATATATGTACGGTCGATTATGTACGATTAAATATGTGGTATTTTTGGCATCTTAATGCTTGTTGTATGAAGCGATAGTGAAGCTAATTAGTCTATGTTCATAATACGCTGCTAATGTTAATGTTCAGTTCAAAAAAAAAACACGGTACTGTTTATACGACTTGCTAAGAGGTACAGGCACAATGATAGGTAAGGGGTGCTCGGTACAAGTATCGAGTACTCGTCACGGCCCCTAGACGGGTCGTGACAAGAGTGATATCGAGCGATTCGGTCCTAGGGGTTTGTCTACGAGCCGTGTCCGGTAGAGTCTTGTTTATCGGTGTGTGCGCGCCACACTTATAAACAGGAGGCTACAGGGCATTTAGGAAATATGACCTTCTTTGTATTCTAAGATCGTGCGATAGAGCTATGCTACCGGGTTTCCATATTCCTTTCCTAATCCTATGTTATGGTTTCAGTAATGCCGCCAAAGAAGAAAGCTAGGGCAGCCCAGGAGGGCGAGACGGCGACCCGGGCCGGCGGTGGCGAGGCCATCCGGTTATTGACTCGGTTAGTTGCCGCACGGCTCGGTGGCAAGATCCGGACTCGGGGGATAGGGCGGTAAGTGCTAGGGCCCGTGATTTTATCGCCTAAGACCTCACGGAGTTTTATGGGTCAAAACCGAGGAAGACCCCCAAATTTCATAGATGAGATGCTAAGGACTACGAGGATAATACATGCTTCAGATCTGAGTCGGTGGAATTGGCATCGTACAGTTGCGGGATGTAAGCGATCACCCGTGGTATGATAGTTGGAGATCCTCGGGGAGCAAATGCCCCTCCCCGGTTTGGCGAGGGAGTTTGCGAGGCATTTGCGACATTTCCTCGCCGCCGGAAGTTCGACGAGCTCGAGCGATATGTTCTTAAATCTCGAAGCAAGGGAATATGAGCGTCGGGGAATGCGGCCTCCGCTTTAACTCGGCGCGGTATGCCCGACCATGATCGGCGATATGGGGATCATGTACATCGATTTGTGAGTGGGTTGGGGCCGCATATAATTAAGGAGTGCTTGACGGCCTCACTCCAGGATGGGATGACTATTGCTCGCATACAGGCCCATGCCCAAAACCTGGAGGAGCAACACCAGCTACGCGGAGAAGAGCGCTATCCAGATAGGGGCTCCAGAAAAAGGGGCAGATTTCCCAGGGCTAGAAGCGAGTATAGAGGGGGACAGGCTGTTATGTCCTGCATTTTTGAATAATTGGAAATGATGAGAATGATTAAGACTTGTATGTTACAAGGCAACAATTTGATTTTAGTTAATATGCTTATGTCGTTTGTGAAATTATTGGTGTAAAGACATCGGGGAAGGCCGAGGGCAAATTTGGAATTTTGGAAATTAGTTTCGGAAATTTTAAAACGAGATTTCCATGAATTGGGCCAAGGAAAAATTTAATAAAATTGAGGCCCAAGACCAAGGGGTGGCCGGCCAAGAGGCCTAGGCCCAAGCCCCATTTAATGATCATGTGACTTCCATGTGCTCATTTAATTAAGTGTATATATGTATGCTTATCCATAGAGTGTTCAAGAAACACAAAGCAAAACAAAAAAAAAATAATAGAAAGCACCTCTAAGACCTCTCGGCCGAACCCATAGAGAAAGAAAAAAAAAATTCCAAGCCTTGATTCTAATCCAAAAATCTTGTTCTTCCCATATTTGTAGAGTACGCAAGACGCTCTCCAACTTGATATAATTGGTTTGGCGGAAGAGCGACGTTTGCGGCAAATTGGAATTTCAAGAAAAGGTAAGAATTTTGCCCTTTTAATGTTATGGAATTGGTATGAATATGATAAGGATTGAGAATAGACGAGAACCTCGTGGTTTTGATGTATGCATGAAACCGTGGGTGGGTGTGTGTGGTGTGTTTGGCCGTGTGCCATAGGGTTGTAGAAAGGAAATAAATTCAAGTTCAATTAGTTTGTAAATTGTGTTGTTGTGATCTTAGTAATGTAAATAAAGGTTTAATGGCTTGAATTGGCATTTGAAATTGCTTGTATGTAATTATGGGGATTTATGAGAATTTTATATGATTTTATATAATGATGAAAGTAAGGTTCCAAATGTGAATTACGATTGTTGTTGATGAGTTGGGAAGGAAAACAATGTAATTTGGAAGCTTTGTTGTGTTTATGGAAGAGTTGGATAGAATATGGAAATTGGCGGAATGCTTGAAATTGTGAATATCGTTTAGTACGTTATTGGAATATGTTTGAATAATATTGAATTAGTTAATGAATATGGAAAATGTTGGTATTAGTTGGCTAATGTGAAGTTTGGATGAAAATTGTTGAATTGTGTAGAAGGAAGACCATTTGTGCCATAATGTAGTCTATGATGATTATTGATGTTGTTGGGTTGTTGTTGTTGATATTTTGAGCCGAGATGACTCTCGGGGATGTTATATATATAGGGGAAGTGCTGCCGAAATTCCGGCAAACAAAAAAAAAACAAAGTTAAATGAACTCTTAAGCCTTGAAACCTCTAATTGGTAGCTTTGACCATTTGCAGATTCTGAGCGAAACGGGACTTGAGTTTCGGGCGAGCGTAAGACGTATCTAAGGTATGTAAAGCTCCCCACTCCTTTCTTTTGGCATGTCTTAGTATGTTAGGTTGATATCGGAACCCCGGAAGCAATTCCTCCTCGAAATCCGATTTATAAAGTGGCTACTATTCATTCAATTCAATTGAAGCTTAGTGACTCCATTTTGACTAGAAAGCAATCAAACGTCCGAAACCTATGTAAAGGTGATCGATTTACTTTGAAATCCTTATGTATGATCTTATAGACTCTAAACGTCCATAAATTATGGTTGCCACCTCGATTTGACCCGAGGTGGGCCCGCTAACCCCGAGTTGCCTTATTTGTCCTACCAGGATCTCTCTTTTTGGATAAGCTTCGATAAAGAATCTTCGATTTTGTAATTGTCCCTTATGAAATAATGTTTTGAACCCTATGAGATACTAGGCTATGTTTTGGAGCCATACGTACCACTTTGGGAATATTTCGTGAAATAAATTTCCGTACTAATTAATTATTTGACTATTTTGGTTAATGAATTAACTTATGAAGTAACCAAGTTTTGAAAGGCTATTTTGACATACAACTTGCATTGTTTGCTCACGACTCCGCTCGTGCCTTATTATGACTTCGTTCACGGTTCCGGGCCGGCTTTGTGATCGTGCGCCTTATGATAATTTCGGTAGTATCTTTGTGTTACGGTTTTAGAGACCTCGCCATAGGGCCGGTTACCGTATCTGGAGTTATCTTTGTGATATGGCCTATGATATGATTTGTATGATGATATGATATGATTGGTGTGTGATATGATATGTTTTCGGAGATGTACGGAGATTTGAAACCTTCGGAAGTATCTTTGTGTTGTGGCGCCGAGCGTCGGAGAGGTGACCACATTCACGAAGCGTTGTGCATGATTTTGATTTGCATTATGTATATATGTTTTAATACGAACTTTTGTTATATTGATTCGATATATTTCTCTCCGTATCCTTATTTACTGTGATTTGGATTTACATCGTGTCTATGCTTTACATACTCGGTACCTCTTTCGTACGGACCCCCTTTCTTCGGGGGGCGTTTCATGCCCGCGAGGTACGGATGTTGGTGATCCTCCTTTGTAGGCCACCCTCTCTGCTATATTGGATTGCTCCCTTTGATCGGAGCGTACATTTTGGTATATATATACTTTCATGTTTATCCTTATGTACATTTGGACTATTTGGGTACGGCGGGGCCTCGTCCGGTCATATGATTCCGTACGTACTGTCTAAGTACGTGGACATATTTTGTGGGTTGTGCCTACTTAGTATGATTGTGTTTGTATACGGTGTGTTGGGCGATCCCATTCGCCGCGGCCACCGGTCCGCTTATGTATATGATATTTTGTTGGCCACGTGTGGCCTTTGTTGGTATTTTGTGTGCGGGGTTATTTTGGTTAGTCCATAAAACAAAGGAAACTCTACAAATTTTTTCTAGAAATTATCTAAATTTGAAATATAGCCTTATCGGCTTCTGTTATAGATTTGATCGCGTTCGTTATGTTTTGAGGTAGTGTTTGATGGATATGTTTGGGTGCCCAGATCGGGCACTAGTCACGGCCTACGGGGTTGGGTCGTGACAAAAGTGGTATCAGAGCGGTTTGTCCTCGGAGTGTCCACAGACCGTGTCTAGTAGAGTCTTGTTTATCGGTGTGTTGTGCACCACATATATAAACGAGGAGGCTACGAGACATTTAGGGTGTTCCCTTTCTTTGAATCTTAGATCGTGCGTTAGAGCTGTGTTATTAGGATGACTCTTTTCTGACCAATTGTTATTGTTATATCCCGCATTTTGTGCAATCGGATAATTCAAGACAATTGCGGGAGGACAACAACTAGCCATATTTTTATTTTGTTAAGTATATGAATGGCTTAGGAAGCATTTAGAAGCGGAATTATTAAGAAAGGTCAAGGGCATAAAGGGAAATTACGCAATACGCCTTACGGAAATATGGAGGAAGGCCAAGGGTGAATTCGGAATTTCGAAAATAATTTTTCATGACGTGAAAAAAAAAGAAGGAGTGGGCTTGAATTGGGCCAACATTTGGATTAAGGCCCATATGAGAATTTATATATAAAAAGGGCCCAAGAAAAGATGACTTAATAAGTCATCTTAATCACTAAAATCCTCTAGAATTCTCAAGAAATTTCAAGGATAAAAACAAAGAAAAGGAGGAGAAAAACCACCAAGGCCATTCGGCCATGGCAAAAACTCCACAAACCTTGGATGATTTTTGCATCAAAAAAATTATTTTCTCTAGCCAAACAATCCATTAAAGAGTCCTTAGCAAAGTGAAAGGGGTGTTGGAGCAAGAAAGATTCATATTCATACAAGTGGTGGATTCTAGCCAAGTGAAGAATTAAGGAAATAGGTAAGAATTCATTCCTTTTTACATGTCATGGATGTTATGCATGTTGTAGTATACAAAATGAATGAAATTCATAAAGAATATGGAATAAGGGTGGTGGCCGTGTATGTCCTTGTGTGTGTAGGAATTATGTCCTAATTATTTTATCTAGTGTTTGGTTGTTATTGTTGTGGATGCTATGTTGATCATGGAGGTTGAATAATTTTGGAAATATGGATGTTAAAGTGAGCCGTGGAAGTTAAGGTTTGGCCGTGAGTTGTGCCATGTGAGGTAGGAATATGAATTAATTGTGTTTAGCATGTCTTTGTGTTGTTGTAACGTGTAGAAAGTGAACAAAATTCATGAAGTGGTGCATGAAGATAAGTTGGCCGTATGGTGGCTGTTTTATGTAGAGGAGAAGGACAAATTTTATTTAGTATAATTTGATTGTTGTTGTCACGACCCAGCCCCGTGGGCCGTGACTGGTGTCCTACTTGGACACCCATACGTACCTACCTGTCAGATCCGATATACCAACCGGCTAACTCCATTTAAACATACATAAATTCATACAAATATCGGGTACGTCGCATGAAAATATACATACATACATAAACATACTTAGACCTGTACACTAGCCGCTGAGGCTACCATAACAGACAGAGTCGCAAACCCGAACATACGTACCTGACCAGTGACAACTCACAACCCACAATCATGTCTACAGGCCTCTATCATACATAACAGAATCAGAAGACGGGACAGGGCCCCGCCGTACCCAAATAGTCATACATACAGAACATATGAACAACAGACGATATATACCAAAAGTATCAGCTCCGGATCAAAGGAGCTCCTCAAAATAACGATCAAGTCCTAGACCGGTGGCGTATCACGCGGTGCGTCATTCGTGGGCATG
Organism: Lycium ferocissimum; assembly: GCF_029784015.1. NCBI lineage: Eukaryota > Viridiplantae > Streptophyta > Magnoliopsida > Solanales > Solanaceae > Lycium > Lycium ferocissimum. Next base: position 3,169 of record NW_026718415.1, on the reverse strand, counting down.
TAACACAGCCCCGAGAAGCAAGGGGTCGGTACGAAGATGTACCGAGTATGTAAGCGAAAAGGTAACAAGTATAACCATGATCAAAAACGAAACATAAACAGACGGGCCCAATTAGAATCACGAGTACAAAAGTAATACCGTGTCCGAGACCTCGAAGACATAGTGCATATCGGATCATATAATATCATGCAAACATGTATCGTGTCCGGCCCTCGGATGAGGACTCGGTAAGTGAAGTCATGCATAACAATCATGTACCATATGTGCGATGACGTGTCCCGGCCATTATTAAGGGACTCGGTAATATGGAATCATATCTCGTCAAATCATATATCATGTATACATAACGTGTCCGGCCCTCTGCGGGTCTCGATGAATAATAATCATGTGCCGTCCTGGCCGCCATCCCCGTATCATCATATCACAATCATATATACAAATAACGTGTCCCGGCCCGCAAGTACGAGGGACTCGGTGAATAATGCGGAAAGTGCGCACGAGAACATGTCCACGGCCGGGCTCGGTGAAAAGACATATCATAGCTTGCCCGAACGGGTAGTGCAGAAACATATGCATATAAGTCCAGACTCAACAGACAAATCACGTAAATAGTCATAATACGTACCTTTCGGATGCCATGACGGATTATGTCAAATCAGAGTTTTTGAGACTATTCGTACGTAGCAAATATATCATGGGGCTTACAAAAGATTCAGAATGATCGTTCTTAAGCAAACGGAACAATACAAACGACATATCATTTCAAGGAAATCGGACGATACTCGTATAGGTATATGTATGCCCTTTGTGGGGATGGCACGATTGCTTACTTCGATCATACTTTTAGAATCATAACTCATGTCAAGACATATCATAACCTCATCATAATCATTGTTCGACAACGGTACAATCATCCAAAGATTCCTCTAAACATAGTATAGGAATAAATTAATTAAGATCATAATAAGAGGTCTCGGATTCTATGGGCCCACCTCGGGTCAATTCGAGGCGGCGGGCATAAATTGTGGATCATAGACTTTATAACGGTCACTTAAAAGCATTTGGGACAATCCAGGTCCATTGGGAAGGTTTCGTACATATAATTCATTTTGGCGACGATTTGTGAAGAAACAGGTTCAATCTTACTGAACGATTTGGCGCTATTTTCAATCTTGGATTCTGGGAAGCAGAAGTACAATTGAGGCTCGCTTTCAAGCCTGTTGGACTCAGAACATGCCAAAGAATAAAGGGCAAGGCTTTACATACCTCAATTACGCCTTATGCTCGCTTGGTTTCACTTCCAATTTCGTCAGAAATCTGAAATGGTCCCTCTTACTCGTTACTATTCATGAAAGCTAACATTTCAACTTTGGTCTATACTTGGCTACCGAAATTTCGGCAAGACTTCCCCTACACATATGACACCCCCGAGATTCAACTCGGCTCAAAACAACTTGAGCAACAAGCCAACACAACACCAACAACAACAATTATCGATTAAAACTCGCTTACTAACATAATTAGTCTTCTTTCTTCATAAAGCAACAATTTCCAACTAACTTTACATTTTCCAACCAATATCAATATTTTCATACTCCTTTCCTCATTCAAGACCATTCAAACACAATTCAAGAACATTTCACATTATTCACAAATTCAAGTATTTCCATCAATTCCTTATTCCATCCAAACTTTCTACAAACACAACAAAGCTTCCAAATCGCATTGTCTTCCCTACTAATTATTAACAACAACCATAATTCTCATTTAGAACCTTACGTCCATCCTTATATAAAAATCATACAAAATTCACATAATTACATACAAGCAACTTCAATGCCAATTCAAGTCATTAAGCCCTTATTTGCATCACCAAGATCCTAACAACACAACTAGCAACTAAATAAACTTGAATTTACTTCACTTCTAACACAACATAGCACACGGCCAACTTCCATATTCCTACCTTCAACTTAGTTCATTCAACTTCCATTTCCAACATGAATTACATCATAACCACAACTAAAATACAACATAAAATCCAACACATCTTCCATACACAACCACACATACACATACACGGCCACAACACAACACACCCACACGGCTTACACACACAAAATCACAATTCCATGATTTCCATGCAATTTCACTTATTCTAACATTCACAAATCTTCCATGACATAAAAGAACATAGAATCCTTACCTTTCCAACTTCTTTCCACTTGCCAAAGGAAACTCTTTCTTGCCTTGAAAATTATACCAACTTGTAGAGCACCTCAAGCTTGTTACTAATTCAAGAAGAACCAAATTTTTGCATCAAGAACCAAGCTCCAAAATTTTTCTCTTCTTTTCTTTTCTTTTTCTCTCTTATGGCCGAAGGCCTTCTTTTTTTTTTCTTGATTTCTCTTTTGTTTTCTTGAAACTTCTAAGGATGTAGATGAATATATAATATCACATGGGAATTAATTAATTCCATGGACTTGGACCATGGTGTGGCCGGTTGGGCCTCCCTTGTTGGGCCTCATTTTTCCCCTTTTTTTTTTGAGCCCAGTTCTTCACAAATCATAATTTATAGTTTCCGAAATAAATTTTCAAAATTCCAATTTTGCCCTTAGGCCTTCTCCATTGATTCCGCATTCAAGCTTCCATATCCGCCACACACCTACTAAGAAAAATTCAAACATGGCCTTCTTTCTCATAAATCTCAATTATTTCGAGTTTTCCGATCATGCGAAAAGGCGGGATATAACTGTTACACCCCGTACTTCGTACGTCGGAATATTCTAAGTTGGTTGCGACGAGGTATGGACAAGACTTTTAATTTCCGGTTTTGTTGATTTTGTCTCAACGCATAAGTTGCATATTCGTCTTTGGTTGATATGAAGTGTTAGGGGTAAGATTGGAATAAGGAAAAAAATTAGAGAATGAAAGTTGGAAAAATTTGGGACCTAAAAGTGAATTATGGAAAGTTGGCCATTATATGAAATTCCCATAGGTGGCCGGCCATGTGAGGGTGTGGGCCCTAGGCCACATGGAGGAATTATATATGTGTGTATTAGAAGACAAGCTAGGCATCTTCATCATTTAGTTCATCTCCTAGAAAAATCAAGAAACATGGAGAAAAAAGGAAGCAAGGCATTCGGCCATAGCTTGCAAAAACAAGATC
>NW_026718414.1:0-13856 GCF_029784015.1 Lycium ferocissimum | reverse complement strand
AGCTGTACTTCAATATGTGGAGCCTAGCTAATGACTTCATACCCAGGGTGAAAGGTAGCCGGGAAGCCAGGGCACATGGAAGGAAAATGTATCAGCTGGTGGGGAAAATGAATAGGCTAAAGCAAGTCCTAATGCAGCAAAATAAGGAGAGATTTAGTGATATTGAGAAAAAGACAGATGAAACAAAAGATAGACTGCACTAATGCCAGAACAGACTACACCAACAGCCTACAAATGCAAAAGACTGATAGAGGAAGAGATAAACATAGCAAAAGAATGTGTGCAGATGGAAAAGGCAAGGAACCAGTTCTTACAGCAAAAAAGTAAGATCAAATGGCTACTAGAAGGGGACAAAAACACAAAGTTCTACCATGGGGTGTGGAAGGCTAGAAGGAATAACAATAGAGTCTTCACCATCAAGGACAAACATGGGATACGACAAGATGATATGGTACAAATAAGCAAGGCATTCATAGACTATTACACAGAGCTACTAGGAGCAAAAATGGAAGGAAGAAAGCATGCAGACAGGAATTTAATCAAAAGTGGACCCATAGTACCAGCAGAACAAAAACAAATGCTAGTAGCAGAATTCACAGCAGCTGAAGTAAAACAGGCATTATGGGCAATCCAGAATGACAAATCCCCATGGCCAGACGGATTTGGAAGCAAGTTCTTTAAGGACAGTTGGAACATAGTGGGAGATGATGTGGTAGCAGGAATCATGGAACTTTTCAGAAATGGGCAGATACTGAGAGGAGTAAACAACACTGTTATAACACTGATACCAAAGAGCTTACACATGCTGATGCTATGACTGATTACAGACCTATATCGTGTTGTAATACAGTCTATAAAATCATATCCAAAATGCTCTGTATAAGAATAAAAGGGGTCCTGCTAGATATAATTTCAGCTAATCAGAGTGCTTTTGTCCAAGGAGGACAACAGTACAAAACATCCTGATATGTCAAGACCTGGTAAGACTTTACAAGAGGAAGAAGGCTACAAAAAGCTGTTTGATCAAAATTGATCTGAGGAAAGCCTATGACACTGTGGAATAGGATTTTGTAGAAGAAATGCTATATGGCCTGGAATTCCCATACAAGTTCATAAAATGGATCAAGGAATGCCTTACTACAACACAAAGACACTATTGCCCTTAATGGTGGATTACATGGAGACATAATTAGTAAGAGAGGACTAAGGCAAGGGGATCCAATTTCCCCCTTGCTATTTGTGATTTGCATGGAATATTTCTCTAGGCTTATGAACTGGGTTGCAAGACAGGATGGATTTTCGTACCACACAAAATGTAAGAGCCTGAAGTTAAACCACCTATGTTTCGCTGATGACATGCTAATATTTTGTAAGGGAGAGTTTGCTTCTGTGTTGATGATGCTCAGAGGGCTTAAGATTTTTCAATGGCCTCAGGGCTTACAACTAATGCAAGTAAATCCAACAAACCTTTTACACGCAATACGGAGACTATAGGTAGTAGATGATATATGTGAGACGACAGTACACAAAGGCAAGTCCCTTTACATATTCGGGGGTCCCAATTTCTTCTAAAAAGATTTCAAGAAATTGATCAGAAATTAGTACATAAACTAGTGAGTAGGATTAAGACATCGGGCACCAGAACCTCTCCTACGCAGGAGAGTTCAACCGGTCAACTCGCCAATCCATATTCACTCCTATGGTCATCCATATTTCTAATTCCAAAGGAAGTAATGAAGAACATCACGCCATATGCAGAATTTTTATGGAGTGGGCGAGTGAACACGTATACACTTTGGTAGCATGATATAGTGTCTGGAGACTCGGAAGGAAGGGGGTAGGATTATTGACTCGTTGGAACGAGGTCGCCATTGCAAAATATGTGTGGAATGTGGCTAGTAAAGCTATTAACTTGTGGGTAAGATGGATAAACCACGTGTACTTAAAGGTGACTGGTGCACACAAACCACCAGATAGTAGTTGGCATCGAAAAAGATATGTACACGAAGACTCGTTTATCCAGGTATGCAAAGTGGTTGGCTTAAACCAAATGAAATATACTATCCACGTGGTTACAAATGGAGGGGAATGAAGAAGAATGGCAAGTAGGAGAAAGTATGGAATATGGTAACACACCGCAGCATAGCTTCATAAGTTGGTCGGCAATGAAGTAAGCGCACCACAACTAGAACTAGATCAAGCAAAATGAATACGCAAGAAGACTCTTTGTGTGATATGTGATAACGGGGCGAGACAATAGAACATGTCTTTGTTTGAATGTGGAATTTTCCGAAACGCCCAGGAACGCGTCGACGTGGTACAACAAGATTACAAAGGTACGGGAATTGCAAGGTATATGGAGAAGAATGGCCGAAAGACACCAGGGAAAGTAAGTAGGGGATTCATATGGAGTAATAATAGTGCTTATCTACCACATCCGGCGAGCAAGAAATGAAGCTCAGGAACAATGTTGTGCCCATGCCACATAAAGTCATAGAACACATCAAACACGAAAGCAAGTACGTACGACATCATACATAGGAAAAAACAGAGAGATAAAGGGTGGATTGAGAGATTATACCAATAGAGAAGTTAATGTAAATAGCAAGTAGATAGGGTGGTCGAGAGTAGTTACTGAATTATGTTTTTCTTTGAATGGATGTAGTTGTAAGCAGGGTTTGGAAAATGAATAAAAGCTGTTAGTTCGACCAAAAAAAAAAAAAGCTATATTTAATTTAAACAATTAAGCGTGCCAGTAGGGGTGTTCAAATGAAATCGAAAAATTGATCCGAACCGATAAACCCAGTCAAACCGACTTAATAAACCGAAAATCGGCGGTTTGATTTAGCTTGACTTTAAAATTTAGAAAACAAATAACATTTAGTTTGTTTTGGTGTTAGACAAAGGAAAAATTAAACTAAATCGAACCAAACCGATAAATATACACATACTTAATTAGAAAGAAAAGTCTAGCACATTTGTTCCCTCTAGCTCATTTAAATTTAAGGTAAAATAGAATTTCTTTTCCCCGAAAGTAAAATAGAATTAAGAAGACAAAAGTTAAAACCCTAGTTTTACGAGAAGTATATTGTGCTTCAAAGGTGTAAGGTCATTTGCCGAGGTATTAGTATGTCATATTTGTTAATCATAATTCTCAATCCATGAAATAATATAATTCACATCTATAAAATCAAAAAAAAATTCAATGATTTCAAATAAATAAACCACATTAATTGTAATTATTTATTAATCACAAAAATCTTAGTCTTAACTCTTAAGTAGTACTACTAAATTCATATGCGATAAGAGAATAAGGCCATGTACTACAATCAGAAGTATAAAATATATCTATCTATATCTATTCTATTTTAAAAGCGTGAATATAAATGTTGGTTGACGAAAATATCCTTTAAATATTGAGTGACATTTATACCCTCAATTTATAACTTTAACTTCTACTAGAAAAGGACATAATTGTCATTAAAAGGAGACCATAATATAGTCAGTTATTGATATAAACATAAAGTCTAAATAGTCCAATCCTATTAGTTAGAGTTTGTGCGGCCTTAACGCGCGTTTCGTCAGGTTTCTTCGAGAATGCCCATTAGCAGATATACAGAAGTACTCTTTGAACTTTGAAGTTGAATGACATGGAATCAATTATGGAGGCAAAAGCATTCACTTGAAGGATCTCAGTTCTAACTTCTAATAGATTAAATTAAACTCTCATAAAAACTAAGTTTCCCAGAAATCAATATGCAGCAGACTTTTAAGCAAAGATTGCAGCAAAATTATCATCTTTTTAGTACCGCTGAATGCTATAATCAATTAAATTGAGCACCATGCATATAAAGCTCAGAAGTCTCGCTTTGTGTTTTGTGTTTAAGAAACTAATAATTTAATTACCATCTTCAATAAAATAATAATAAAGTTGAGATCATATTCTGATTTCAAATGACCAAACGCTAACTTTTTGCCTATATTAATTTCTACACCATAACTTATACATTAGATTAATAAAATAATGTCAACACTCATACCATATATATATTTTAATTTTAAATTACATGCGTTAAATATTTGGAATATTTTTTTCTCCTAAAAATATTTAGGAAAATTAAGTAGTTTTTTATTTAAACTAGGAAAGAACTCCTAATATTTAGTAATTTAAAATTTTAAGAAGATTTAATTTATATAAATCACTTGCTTAATATTGAACTTTGGAATTTACTGAAATTTTATAGACAATTCTATGATGAAATTTAATTAAATAACAATGTTCAATAAAAATTTTTCTTAAATATTGGTCGACTTATATATTCTTTTAGTCTAATTCTACCATATTTTGATTGGATATTTTGGTAAACTAAAAATATCACTCATTCAAAATAGAATGTTAAACAAATACTACTTTTGAATTTCGGTCGCCAAAGTAATTAATTAAAAAGTTTTTGCTATTATGTTTAAATTTGTGTCCTACATATTATTGAGAATTTTACGACCATATCAATACTATGAGGACGAAGGCATATGAGATTGAAAATTTATATGGTTAACAGTTAGAGCCGTCAAAATGGGTTTGGCCCTTGAGACCAGCCCAGCCCAGCTCGCTATTAGGGTAAGGTTGGGCTAAGATTATTTAAGCCCATTTAAACTGAGGCTTATAAGCCCGTAAATTGTCAGCCAAATCGTCTGCCTCTAAAAATATTATACCCGCAAAAGCCTATTTAAATTAAAAATTTAAAAGAAGATTGTGTAGGATACTAAGTTTTAGTATCTTACTCATTGGCTTTAAATCTAAATCACTAAGTACATAAGTAGTATTCGTGATTGCAAATTTAATTTTAACTTGAAATTTAAAAGAAAATCGAAAAAAGAAGTAAAAGTAGGAATTTATCGAATTAGTCTTAGTATCTTACAATACTTTTCTCAGTTAGCGTTAAATCCCTAACACTAAATTCCTAATCACCAAGTGTACCCTAATACTAAAATATCTAATCACCACGTATAAAAATTGCAACCATAATGAAATTGTCAAAATTTATTACTCGAATTAGTTGTTGAGCTTTACCAAATTCAAGGTGGTAATATTATTAAGCGAATTTAAATAATATTGATTAACTAATTAATTTTGCATATGGTTGTAGACGAAGATGAAGATGTTAATTAAGATAATTTTATCACAAACGGATTCAAATGTGCTTGACAATGTATAGGTGTTGAATATGCTATAAGTTATCCTAGAATTATGTACTTCCATATAATCATATATTAAATATGTTAACAAATTGTTATACTTAATTGAAAAAATTATTCTTATAAAAAAATATTGAAACCCACTTCACCTATTATATATTTGTGATTAGCCATTTTAAGGCCCATTCAAATGAAGGGTCGGCCCGCCCCAGCCCGTCAAATTTCTTGGCTCGTGAGTCTAGTTTTGACAACTTTATTAACAGCTGATGATAAAGAAAATTATGGTAATATTTAAGATTTTGAATTCAATTAAAATAGTGCTATCAGCATATTAGAATACAGACAGACATCATCGTTGCCCTTTCAAACATCTCAGTAATTCAAATTTTCAAATATTTTAGAATACTAACGAAAGCTAATAGGTTCTAATAGCAAGAATTAATATGACTAGATAGGTAAAATATAAATTATGTTAAATACCCGCCCCCTTCCCAAGTTATAAGTCGTCACTTTGATTTGGACAAAGCTTGAGTTTTGTTATATTTGAATTTGAGGAAAAAATGATTAGCATTATTTGTATCAAGATTTTGAAAACTCCATGTTGAACTTGAGATATAGATCAGCGTTATTGGTAATACAATAATATTAATTTGCAAAAGAAACTATTGGTCAACCACTACAACATGGTGTATCTATAGCTACAAAATACATTGTAGCTAATTATGAAAATTTCCGTGGCTAAACACTTTAGCCACAACTTTTTGTTCCGTATCAAAATGTAGCGTAGCTAAAAGTTAGCTACAAACTTTACATGGTCCGTGGCTAAGAACTAGTACTTATTGCTACAAATATTTTCTGTTGTAGCTGTAGTAATAAAAAACTTTTGCCACGAAAAATATACTTATAGCAAGTAATTTTATTCTTTTGCCACGACAAGTAAAATTTGTATCTATCCTCATATTGTAGCCACGGGGTACTGTATTGTAGCAAAATATTTAATTTGTTTGCCACGCAAACTCAAATTTTGTGGCTATTTTTATAGTCTAGTCTCGTGGCAATAGTACTCATATTTAGCTACGAATAAAAAAATTCATAACTATGATTTGAAGTATTTGCCAAAAACATTTTTATATTGTAGCTAAAACTCTATACCTTTAGCCATGAAATATATAGAATTATAGCTAAATTGTTTCTTCATTTGTGACAGAAAGTGAAAATTTATAGGGAATTTATATATAATTAGTTGCACATTCAACAATTCAATTATTACAAATTATAGAATTTTCCAGAAGCATTGTTAGTAACACGAATTTTATAATATAGCTAGGAATTCGGTTTTTAGATTCCAAAACAAGTTTCAAGTTACAGATAATTGAATTTTTTTCAATTTCAAAATCGTCCTAATACACAATTATTCTATGACACCATCTTGCTTGAGTCCAAAGCTGCATAGTCTTCCTCTTTCTCTCCTTCTGCGGTCTTCAAATGCACCTTATCTTGATCAACATCTGTCTTAGTTTGTCACTTATATGCTTCAATTCCACAAAGGTACCTGTTAATAATGGTAAAGTACTTTAACACTAAGAAGTAGAAACAACTAATTTTCTGTGAGTGTACATAGAATTTCAAACCCCCAAAAAAAAAGTCTTACATAATTCTATTGCTTAAATTTTTAACAGATTAAATAGAGCAAATGCAAAGCAACAAAATAAGTAAACAAACCTGTAGACTTTTTAAACTTCTTAAAAGGATCTTCTCCCAATATTGTAATGTTGCATTGTTGTTGCAACCGACGAACTATGGCTCCTTCCAACATTATTACAACTTTAAAATCTTCAAAATTCCACTCAATACTAATAAAAAAAAAATAAGACATGAAATTAATAAAATTGTTGGAATAAGGATTGAACTCAAAAAACTAAGTCAAATAGGTGTGTATATATATTGAATCAAATAGGTGTGTGTATATATATATATATATATATATATATTGAACATACCTTGAATATAAAATCGATGGGTTCTCTCTAGCTTCCTTTGTATCTTTTTTGTTGTTCTATAAATTCTCACGACTTAGTGATCTAGGGCTTCGATTTATTTGCTTTTGAGTTAGTGTAAAACAAGAAACTAATTGTTGAAGATGGGTATGGGAAAGTGGGGAACTGGTGAAGGGTGCGGCTGGAGGAGGATTTAGGTTTAAGAGATTATCTCTTCGTCCAATTGGCCTTTAATTTGTGTTTTCTTTGCCTATTATTATTTGTATATTTTTTTGCTTTCTTTTACTTCCTTATATATAAAACATTTAACGGACGTACTATATAACAAAAAGAAAATTAGAAAATTATCTACTGCAAAATAATAGATAATAAATATGCACTTCACTTTAAGCAAATGGACAAAAGTCAACTATTTATGGAATAAATATTATTCTAAATTATGTATTCCTTTAAGACTATTTTATAATCGGGTATTCAAATTTAATTAAATATTATGACAAGTTTATCTAAATTGTATTTGAAACTTACAAACGATACTTATTTAATATGAATTATGATATACTAGTTAGTTTTCTTATACACTAATATATATTAACCATATTAAATTATTATTTTTTAAATATTTTAATAATATCAATAAAAACTCGTTATAAAACTCAAATTTTCTTTTGTTAGATTTAATTTATGAAAATTAATAAGATAGTAAATGACCATTACAATGTAATTGGTAAAAGACTATAGTATAATTAGTCTTCCTATGGATAATAAGATAATTAGTATAATTAGTCTTCCTATGACATAAATATTATTCTAAAATAAGAATTCCTTTATAGCTTTTTTCGTCCTCTATGATATTGTTGATTTTGTTATATATTGCCTTATTTTAATTTTATTAAATTCTTGATTTATAGTGTTTAGTGAAATTTATGATAATTAATCTTTAAGTAGCATTAGATCATAGCATGAATAACTTTTATACTGATTTAAAACGAATATAATTACCGATCATTGTAGATAATTAAATACATGCACGTAGTTGTACAAGTCATATAATTACAATTTTATCTAAATTATATTTGAAAAAACTTACTAACAATACTTTATTCAATATGAACTATGATATACTGGTTAGTTTTCTTATACGCTCATATATTAACCATATTAAATTATTTACTTTTAATTTTTGGAAATAAAATTGTAATAATATTGAAAAAGTGTTATAAACTATCAAATAATAGTCACAAGAAATGCAAGAGTATTCATTATACAATCATATTAAATTTTCATCTGTTAAATTCAGTGTATAATTTAATTTATAATTAATAAGATAATGCATGCCCATTACAATGTAATTGGTAATAATTGGACCGTACAACTAATACTTATTAATAGAGACTTATAATATAATTAGCTTTACTATGAGTTAGATATCAACCATAGAAATCTATAATATGAATTCCATTATAACTTTTTTCGTCCTCTATGATATGTTGATTTTGTTAAATACTCCCCTATTTTAATTTTATTAAATTATTAATTTATAGTGTTTAGTTGAATTTATGATAATTATTAAAATAGCATTAGATCATAGCTTGAATTACTTTTATACTAATTTAAAATGAATATAATTGCCAGTCAATGTAGATAAATACATGCACATAGTTGCTTAAGTCTGTTTTATAGTCAAATATTAAAATTTAATTAAATATAATTGCAAGTTTATCTAAATCTTATTTGAAACTTACAGACTATAGTCTATTTATTAAGAGTTATTGGTTAGTTTTCTTATACACTCATATATTAACAATATTAAATTATTTACTTTAATTTTTAGAAATAAATATTTATAATATTGAAAAAGTGTTATAAAGTATCACATAATAGTCGCAAGAAGTACAAGAGTGTTCATCATATAAATCATATTAAATTTTCATTTGTTAGACGTCAGTGTATAATTTATCTTAGGATAATTAATAAAATAGTGCATGCCCATTGCAATGTAATTGGTAAAATATTATGTTATTAATTGGATATAATTTATTGTTTTTCAAAATTATAATTGAAACTTACAACTAATACTAATTTAAAATTGTATTCTTAGATATAAGAAATTACTACAAATACTTATTAAAAATAATTACGGACCATATACATAATTCTCTGTAACTATCAAAGTCTTCAATATGAAAACCTTTTTTCTACAATAAGTGATTAACATAAGGAATTACTCTAAGCTCCTATTTGAAAATAATAAAATAGAAGACATAAATGTTTCAATAATCTTCAATAAAAATTTAATTTACATATAAAATTATATTCAAAATAACAAGTTGCAATAAAATAAACTACGAGGTTGAAGTAAATTTTGAGGTTACAAGTATATATACAAATGATCTATTATTGAAGATTACTTTTTCATTTTTTTTATGTGAATGTTAATTGATTCTCTAATTTATATACAATAATTTTCTACCTTTTAGGAAAATTCTAAACTATATTTAATTTCTTTTCAAACTTAAATTGGTCGACCAAATCCCATCATGATTTTTGTAATCGATGCAAGATTTTTTTTTTTTTTTTTTTTTTTTTTTGTAGTTACGACATTGAGGTTAAAATACTGCTATCTCAACGGTAACCTCATGTGTATATATATAAAAAAAAATTATGGTTAATTATGGAATCTTATTGTCGTCGCTCTACATTATAATTATTCATTTTGTCATGACAAATAATTGTAACTATTAAACGAACTATTTTTCACTTTTTATCTTAAATATAACTTGAAGGAAAAAAAAATTCATTTAGCCACAGGATTTTATTTTTTAAAATATTTTAATGTGGCTAAAAGATATTGCTATAATAAAAATAATGATTAGCTACGGAAATTTAGCACAACAATGAACCTGTGGCTATATATTTCGTCATGACAAATTATTGTAGCTATTAGTAGACTATTGCCATGGATGTTAATTAGTACTCGAAGCATATATATATATTTAGCAACAATATTTCGTATAAAATAACTTTTTGTGGCCAAAAGGTTACTATTGCTACGATAAATTTCACTTGTGGCAAAAACAAATGATTAGCTACGAAATTTAGTCATAGCAAAAGGGTTGTAGCTATATCATTTAGCTATTGCCACAATTGTCTATAATTTGAAGCTAAATACTTATTTAGCTACAAAATTTAGTCTCAAAAAAACTTACTATGGCTAAAAAGTTACTATTGCTACACAAACTTCTATCACGTGGCAAAAACTTATGATCAGCTACAAAATTTTATTGTAGCAATAAAATTGGAGTTATTTAGGTAATTGTTGCCACGATTATTAGCAATCATAGCAAAAAATGAGGAATTAGCTTTGTCAATTTAATTTTCGTAGCTAAGAAAGTTTACTAATTTGTAGATAGCCATGGAATTCAAAATTTTGTGGCTATTAGTAGGTATTAGCCACGATTTTTGAATTCATAGCTAAGATTTCGTAGCTATATATGCATTATGTTGTAGTGAACGTAACTCTCAAAATAATTTTATGTGATACGGGTAAATTTTAAATTTAATTTGGTTTAATATTTATTGCATTCATGAGTAACTAACATATTTGTTCATTTTCGGATTTATCAAATATGTTATGAAATAATAAGTGTGGATGTCCACCACTCTAGAAATAAATTCTCACCTCTTCCATGATCTCAAAGGTTTAATGTAATGTCTCCCACTTCACTCATGATCTTCACCACATTCTCATATGTTGAATGTCATATTTATAGCTACCCTTTTATATGCCTCTATGCACCACTATAAATAGAGGCATATGAATTCATATTGTACACACTTGAACATATTTGGATGAATAAGAAAGCTCTCATCTCTTGTCTCTCTATTACTATTGTTTACATCCTTTACTATTGTTACTCTTTTACCTTAATTTTACAACACGTTATCAGCACGATTCGTCTCTACTCTCTACTTTCAATTTATCCGGATGAACGGATCACATATGAAGCAAAGCAAGGAAAAAGGAAGGCCAACGGGCATGATGCTAACACAGAGATATGTTTGCCATATTTCTATACTCAATTTATGTTTTATCAAAATTAATCTATTTGCGATAGTAACTCTTTTTCCGTGGATTTTGTAAAGCCGTATATCGATACCGGACATGTACTATGTCACTTTATGAAATGGTGGCACGAGTCTCTCATCGATTTGGGCAACCATGAATTAACAGAGAGCTTCAACGTTATGCAATTGACTTCGGAACATAATGTGGCAATCATTTCCAACTTGTCCTCAAAATTGGTAACATGTATTGCTATTCTAATTTTTTAATCTAGTTTTTGCAGGAACTGTTCAAGAAATTTTATTACCGTTAGTTCGAGTAAGCCTCTAAAACTATTTGCACCGTTAGTTCGAGTTTTGTTTCCCTCCAGGTATGTCATGTTTTTAATTAGTTGTTAAGGTTCGTTATGGTGGGAGATTCATTACGTTTCCCTATTGACCACTTCATGGAATTGTACATTTTGTGATCTCTTTTATTTGTTTTGACAAAATTTATTGCCGGGATGTAGTGCTTTTCACTGTTTAAGCCAAAGATATTTGTAACACATGAATTTACAAATGAAATATTGGAGTACAATTGGTCAATGCCTCTGTTTATCCTAACTATTAAAAAGAGCCTTACTTATGAGGTATGTATAATTTGAAAGGTCACCCAAATGAGGTATGTACACTTAACGTACATTGCAATTATATATTAGGTAAAATTACTCAAATGACTACCTTATGGTAGTTTCTTATCATTTATAGCTACCGTTTTAAATATTACTATTTGTAGTTATGTTTTCCCAAATTAAGGTATTTTTTCGGATGTATTTGATGCGTGTAAAGTCATAGAAACACGGTAAAAAAGAAAACATATGTCTTGATTTTAGGCCATAACGGTGGGATCATTTAATTAGTTATTAATTGGTATTTTTTACCATACTCTTCCACAAAATCAGATTTTAGATTTCTTTTTCATAACGGTTTTCTATTCCTTCATCCAATCTTCAACATTCAAACGTAAAAAATAAAAAAATTCAAAATTTGAAAACATTCAACAGCCAATGTGTTTAAAGTTTTTAATATTGATTTCGTTTTTTATTTACCCATGTATTTGATAGCATAACTAATGTATTTGAAGTTTCCAATCAAACTCCATGTATTTTATATTAAATATCATGTATTTGTGTGAGTAACAATTTGCATCACCCATGTATTTAGGGGTAATGTATTTGAAGTTTTCAATATCGATTTCGTTTTTTTTTTATTTACCTATGTATTTGATAGCATAACTAATGCATTTGAAGTTTCCAATCAAACCCCATGTATTTTATATTAAATCTCATGTATTTGTGTGAGTAACAATTTGCATCACCCATGTATTTGGTGGGATTAATTTGAACAAAATACATAAATATATAGAAAACTTACCATGTATTTAGAAAACTTACCATGTATTTGCGTCACCCATGTATTTGAAACTAGATGAACTGATGGAATTAATTTGAACAAAATACACAAATATATAGAAAAACTTACAAAAATACACCACCAACGGTAACAATTGGTAGTTATATCATAGAACATACACAAATACATATATTTTTCATCTTCTCAAAAACCCTAAAAAACTTTCTCTCTCCCCTTCTCTCGTGTGCGCCGCCATAACCACCACCACGGCTTGGAGCAAAAACAATCACTTCCACCAAGTTGTTTTTGTGGAAGAATAATAACACAAATAGCGAAAATTTCACCAAACAAAGGAGATGGGATAGAACGTGAAAGAGGCCCACTTTGACCACATATGCCTTGAATCGAAATAACCGTACTGAAAATATTATTTCGGATTGCAATATCCCAAAATGGAAAATCGAATTTTGCAGAAGGGTGAACAGAGGAAGAAGACGACTATTCACTGGGCATTCACAGATTCTTCCCTTTTTAAAAAGGAAAGAATTTATAAAAAAGGAGAGAGAATGGTAATGTATATTAAGTGATTAATATTTTTACCATTAAAAGGGGATATGGGATTGGGGATGCTAATTTTTAGGTGTATTTGTGAAATGGTAATTGAAAAAAGCTTAATGTAGCTATAATAGTTAAATTAGAAAAGTATTTAATTATTATCAGTAATTAAAATAAAAGGTAGTTATTACCACTAATTATATATTAGAAGTAGCTATAACACCTAAAATTCCTATATTAACAATTAAATATTACTCCTTCTGCCACGGTTTCGTCTTTATAAACTTATTGTCTTAGTTGCTTTGTATACAGGTCAGGATGAAAATCGTTTTTCATTTTTGATAAATTGATCTGCCATTAAAAAAAAAAAAAATTCCTTGCTAAATTTGGCACTCAATGGACACACAAGAAACAATGTTCGTATGCAGTTGGTAGTAAGTCGAGTGCAACCACTACTAGTGCAAGGCTTCGATCTAAATTGTTAAAGTTCATCTTCTGGCGTGTCAATAAGTTGGTGACTCAACTCAAAAGTTTTGATGCACAAAATATTGTGCCATTGGTGAGGGTAAGATGGTGGATGCAAGTCTCATCGTACCAAGAGGAGTAAGCATACGGGGTTTGAGTTCCGGACACTATGATGCTAATATAAGA
>NW_026718413.1:0-13300 GCF_029784015.1 Lycium ferocissimum | reverse complement strand
TGGTTTCCCAACGGGTTGCGGGAGGGGCGTTGGGTATTTTGGATACTTCGGGGAGCAAACCCCCTCCCCCGGTTTGGGGAGTTACGGGGCACCCGCGCCCTTTCTTCCCCCGGGGGTCGACGGGCTCGGGATATTTTTTTGAATCTAAACGGGGAAATATATGTCGGGAAAAAGCCTTCGTTTAACTCGTGCGTTCCCCCGGGCCAGGGTGGGGGAATGGAGATATTACCTTTTGGAGGGTTGGGGCCTTAATAAGGAGTGTTTGACTTCACTCCCGGAAGGGATGGGATGACCATTGCTCGCATTCAGGCTCACGCTCAAAACTTGGAGGAGCGGCATCAGCTGCAGAAAAGTGAGCATTATATTGATAGGAGCTCCAGAAAAAGGGCCAGATCATTTGGAGCTAGAAGTGAGGATAGAGGGGGACGGGGCACGGGAGCGACCCCGGTGTTTCGAGCCCCAGGTAGAAACGGTAGATGCGGGTCGGATGAGGTCGCCACCACGGTGCAGCCGGTGCGGGAGGATGCATTCGGGACGATTATAAATGCAGGTTCGGATGCTTGTTATGCTTGCGGACGGATGGGGCATAAGATGCGTGTGCCCCGCCTTTGCGGGGTAGAGGTGAGGGTCAGCCCATGGGATCGGTAGCCGGTTCCTCATCATCCGTGCACCCTCAGGACGGACTTCCCGAGCCGGTCGTGGTCGAGCGAAGGAGGGGCACCCGGTTGACCGGTCCTCCGCACCGTATATATGCGTTGACGGACGGCGGGATCTGAACCTTCACGAGACGCGGCCACGGTACACATTTCGACATTTCTATGGTATGTGTGTGTGTTAGCGATCTAGGTTCTACCTTATCATACACGTCCTTTGTGTTGTTGGATATATTAGGAATTTGGAAATTCAGGACGGAAAGTAGCCTTACACATAAGTAAAAGGTGAATACTAGGGATTGCGGAGGCTGAAGTAGCAATTAAAAGAAAAGATGTGTTACGAGGGCGTTTCAAAAATTGTCGGGACTTGAAAGCTTACCCCAAATTACGTAATAAAGGTAGTGCGGGGGAGTGGAGGCAAGAATATTAGCATTAAGGCATTGAGATGCACTAAAGTTTCGAGGTTAAGCATGCTAAGGTGAGAGCAATTGCAGGATGGGTGACCCCCTGGGAAATATGCGGTGATACATGGATATGTCAAGCAACATGTGAGCTAGCTACGAAGGAGACCTCCGAAACATTATAATACATTAGGAGGCCAATTTAACATTCGAGGACGAATGTTCTAAAGGGGGGGAGGATGTTATATCCCGCATTTTTGTGCAATCGGATAATTCAAGATAATCGTGGGAAGATGGCAAGCAAGGCCTTGTTTTTATTTTGTTTGGCATATGAGTTGCTTATGAAGAATTTAGAAGTGAAAATATTAAGAAAGGTTAGGGGCAAAAAGGTAAAATTCGTAATATAACTCGTGGAAAGACGGAGGAAGGCAAAGGGCAAACTTGGAATTTGGAGAATAAAAATTTTCATGAAGTGCAATACAAAAAAATGTGTGGACTTGACTAGTTGGGCCAAGTGTGGCCATCCAAAGGGAATATAGGCCAAGGCCCATATGGATTTAGTGAATGACTTTAAAAGATGACCAAGTCATCTTAATTCATCAAATTGTCTAGAGGCTTCAAGAAATTTGAAGACAAGAAGAGAGGGGAGAGAACCTTGGCCATTCGGCCATAGCCAAAAAAAAAAAAAAGAAGAAGAGATTTTTCAACTTATTTCTCCTAGCCAATTAGCCCCTTGAAGAATCCTTAGTAAGGTGAAGTGATTGGGAAGCAAGAGAACACATATTCATACAAGTTGGGAATTTTAGTTAAGTGAAGAATCAAAGAAAAGGTAAGACTTCCTCCCTCTTTTATAGGTTATGGACGTTTATGCATGTTGTAGAGTATAGGAATAAATGAAATTCATGAAGGATATGAATTTAGGGGGGGTGGCCGTGCATGTGTGTTTGTGTGTGGGAATCACGTTTTAATTATATTATCTAGTGGATGGTTGTGGTTGTAATGAATGCTATGTTAATAATGGAAGTTGGATGATGTTAGTGAAGTTGTAGTTATGTGTGTATGATGTTGGCCGTGAGTTGTATATCACATGTATAGCCGTGTATATTTGGTGAATCATGAAGAAATGGTGAGCAAGTTTTATTTAGTATGTTGGTTGTTGTGTTGTGAATTTTATATTGCAAGTAAAGGTCTAATGAGCTTAGTGAAGTATTAGTAGTTGGAGGCTTGTCTTGGAAGATTATTTAAATTAAATATGATGTTCATGCATGTGTGGAGCATAATGTTGTTGGTATGATGTTATTAGTGCGTAAATTATTAAGTTGTTATTGCTTTTATTGGAGTTGGAAGGTCTTGAAGGAAGTAGTATATTGATTAAGTTGTTAGGATGCATTTTGGGGTTGATTATTGAAATTGCTAGTATGATTGTTGAATGTTGTTGTGAATAATTTGGCCGGGTTGAATTCCCGGATTGTTGTTGATGAAATAGGCCAAGTTAGATTTTTTGGGATTGGTGTATTTACAGGGGAAGTGCTGCCGAAATTTCGGTAGACAAGTGTACTTTGAGATTCTACTTCTAGACGCTTAAATTAACATTTGGTAAATGTGACCAAATTGTAGATTTTGGCGAATTTGGAGCTTGAGTTTGGAGAAGTGTAAGAAGCGAAAAAGGTATGTAAGGCTTTATCCTTCCTTCTTTGGCATGTCTTAGACATACTAGGTTTGAATACGAACCTCGGGGACGAATCTATTCCTAGAAATCCGAAATTGAAATTGCCCCTTTTTCATTCAATAGAATTGAATTAAGTTTTTCACATTTTGTTTAACAGTTGCTTCTAGCATCTATAGCTTGTCAAATGAGATTGGCCTACACTAAAACCTTCATAGGTGTCGTAATTCTTCTAAGGAGAATATTTTTATGATGAATGTGACGGATATGGTTTCATAGTAGAAGATCTCGAGTTATGGACTCAACATGAATATGAGAATAAAGAGTTAGTTTCCAATTCTCAATCTTGTTTCTTGAACATGACTCTACCTTCTAAAGACTTTAAGGACATAAGTTGACACCTTATAAGGTTCATGACCTTATTACATGTTTTCTTTTAATACTATCTTTCATTCATGGTCTCGCCTTATAGTACTAGTTCCTTCAAGGTGAGGCAAGGCGGCCTGAGCTATTTCATAAGATGATCGGAGGCTATCGACCTTACGTCACTCCGATAGAATTGTAGCTTTCACTTGGGCTCTCATGCATGCTTTGTATTTATGTACGAGTTGTTTTATGACACCGTGCCGTCCAACGGACGGCCGGGCGCACACACACAGCGCGGTGGGCAGATTATACCCCGGACGCGGTGTTATAGCCCGCACTTTGGGCGTTCGGAGATTTCGATATAGTTGTCGAATGTCAAAGGCGAAGTCGTTTTCCAAATTATTCTTAAGGAACAACTAGGTTATGAACATTGGTTACGAATATTGTTAGTAAGGAAATGTCGAGATAGGTCAGGCGGAAAAGGAAAATTTGCAAAATAGTTTATGGAAATATGGAAAAAGGCTAGGGGCAAAATGGTCATTTCACGATTAATTGAGAGATGTCTTGAAAAGGCCATGTGGCCGAAAAAAAAAAAAAAAAAAAAAGAGAAAAGAAAAAGGAAAGGATTAGTCATCTTTGGAAAGTTGAAGAAAATTCAAGAAAAGGAAGGGAAAAAGGAAGAAAAATCTAGAGAGGGGGCATGTGCCCCTCACATGCAAGCAAATTATATATGTATATATAAGAAGGGGTGGTCATCTTTTAAGGAGAAGAGAAAGAAAAGAAAGAAAGAAAGAACAAGAAAAGAGAGAGAGGGAGTCACGGCCAAAGGGCTGGCCGGACTGCCCTTTGTGGTTGTCATGGAAAAATTATTTTCCTTCTAGTTTCCTACTAATTAAGAGGTCCTCTACACCATGAAGGAGTTGTTGGGACAAGAAATCCATTCGTTGTTGCACCTTGGAGCTCTAGCCGAGAGAGAGACATGGAAGGAGAAGGTGAGGTTCAATCTTATTTTGTATGTGTTATGCATGATTGTGGGTGTTGTGGAATATGAAAAATGAATGAAGTTCATGAAGTTATGAAATGTAAGTTGTGGCCGTGTGTATGTAGTCTAGGTGTAGGCATGATGAACCAATTTATTTAGTATGTTGGATTGTTATATTATGAATGAATTGTGTAGGATGTAAAGTATGGAAATAAATGAAACCCATGAGATTATGAAAGTTGGTGTTGGGCCGTGACCTAGTGATATTTGGTGTGAAATGAATGAGCTAATGTTGTCGAATATTTTGGTTGTCGTCGTTATAAATTCTACGATGTAAAGTGAAGGTTTAATGAGTCAAATGGAAATTGTAAATCGTGTGGGCTGTTTGGAAACCAATATGATTGTGTTGTGATTTCAATATGTTTTCTTGAATGTTATGGAAATGATCTTGCTAGCATATGAGATTGTTGGTAGTTTATGAAATTGAAAGGAAGAAATGTATCGTTGATGTCCTAATGTAGTTGAAGGGTTCGGGAAAATTAGTCTATGGTTTGGGTTGTTTGAAATATTATATGGAATGCTTGAGATGTTCTTAAATCATGTTTGAATGGCCTCGGAATAATATTTAAACGAATGATCATTGGTGTTAGTTGGAAGGCATGAAGGTTATTTGAATTGAATATTAAAGTGTTGTTAGAAAAATTGTTAGTATTGTTGTCGGTTGGCCGGGTTGAATTCCCGGATTGTTGTTGATTGAAAATGGCCAAGTTGAACTTGGCGGGATGGAGTAGTTACAAGGGAAATGCTGCCGAAATTTCGGTAGGCAAGTGTACCTTAAGATTCAATCACTAAAGGCTTCTAACCAAGGTTTGGTAAATGCGACCATTTGTAGATTTTTGGCGGATTTGGAGCTCGAATTTGGAGAAGCGTAAGAAGCGGAAAAGGTATGTAAGACTTCACTTTCCTTCTTTGGCATGTCTTAGACGTAATAGGCTTGAATACGTGCCTCGGGGACAATTCCTTTCCTAGAAATCCGAGATTGAAATTAGTTACTATTCATTCAGTAGAATTGAAGTAGATGTTCACGAAAAGTTGAAAGAAATGTCTAAACACCTAGAACTTGCAGGAATAGGATCCGGCTACCCTAAAATTCTCATAAGTAATGTCATGAAATGTATTATTCGTAAATTGTATACGCCACCTCATTTGACTCGAGGTGGGCCCACTATTTCCCTAATTTCCTCCTATGGCTCCTTCGGTTTATTTCAATACTACGAGTTAAAGGAAACTTTTGGATATTATTCGACTACTAAATAAGAATTGTTTTAACTAAACCCTTGACCCCAATGCATGATTTTCTTTTCTAAAAGTTTACAAATGATTTCCAAAATATTCTTTTTCTTCAAAAACCCAGTTTTACAATATTGAAAGTCTTAATGACTAAAGCAATGACTATGATTCTACGATGCCTATGATCCTATGATGCCTATAATCCTATGAATTCTATGATCCCATGACGACTACGATCCTATGAAGACTGTGATCCTATGAATGCTATGATCCTATGAATACTATGGTCCTATGATGCCTATGATTTTATGATGGCTATGGTTCTATGATGACTATGATTCTATGATGCTATGATGCCTATGATTCTATGATACGATATGCTATGTCTATGACCCGATATGCTATGACATGTTCTACGTTGATAGTCTCGCCTTATGATTATCGTTCCTTCAAGGTGAGACAAAGCGACCATGATTACTTCATAATGCGATCGGAGGTTTCCGACCTTACGTCACTCCGATAAGTACATGATTTCCTTGGGCTCTCTTGCATGCTAAATATGAACATGGGTTGGGGGGATGGGATACTTGTATACTTGGGAATTGGGAAGGAATCTCTGTTTCATTGCCACCTGGTCAGCTGGCTTATCATCCCGGACGCGGGATGCCCGGACGCGGGATTTATGGCAGAGCTATGTGGGCGGCCGTCTCGCGCGGTACTATGACCTGATATGACCAAATAAGCATGCATGACATCCGCCCCCAGGGGCACTCATATGCACAGGTTACTCTGCTATCCTATGATATGTTCTATGTTCCATGCAGTTATTACTCATATGCTCGGGTTACAGCTTTACATTATATGATCCTGATGTACCGGATATAACTTTACATGATATATTCCATATGTACAGGATACTCTCTCTCTCTCACATGATATGCTTTACATCTCTATACTGTTGTTGTACATGATCACATCTCTTTCTATGTTACAATCTATGCCTTACATACTCAGTACATTGTTCGTACTGACCCCTCTTCTTCGGGGGCTGCGTTTCATGCCGCGCAAGTACACCCCCGAACGACGCAAAGTTAGCATAGAAGATGTTTCAGCGAAGTTGGCGAACTCCGTTTGCTGCGGAGTGGCGAGTCGGCGCACACGTGCTATGATATCCGATTACGATTAGAGACTTTGCGAGACGAGTCGTGGGTCTAGAGTGTCGGCCTAAAAACGGAGTTCCACCGGGTTGATGTGTTTTTATTTTACGGAGCCCTCATATTTACAAAAGCTGCGTTTACTTGAAAAACGACGAAAAGATTTTGAAAAATTTTACTATGTATTTTACTTTACCTTGTCTTATGATTCCAAGAGAGCATGTGTGTACTAAGAGTCCGAGGGTTCGCTCGGCTCCGAATATGGGGTCGGGTGCCCATCACACCCTAGTAAGTCGGGGTGTGACAAAGTGGTATCAGAGCAGGTCGGTCCAAGGGATGTCTGCAAAGTCGTGTCCGGTAGAGTCCTGTTTATGGGTGTGAAGCCGGCCACATTTAT
Organism: Lycium ferocissimum; assembly: GCF_029784015.1. Classification (NCBI taxonomy): domain Eukaryota; kingdom Viridiplantae; phylum Streptophyta; class Magnoliopsida; order Solanales; family Solanaceae; genus Lycium; species Lycium ferocissimum. The sequence goes on along the minus strand of NW_026718413.1, from coordinate 6,391 downwards.
AAACGGGAGGCTACGGGGCATTTAGGAATGGTTGACCTTCTTTCTGTCATTAAATCGTGCGATAGAGCCAAGACATAGGAAATAAGATTCCTTGTATTAATCGTCAATTTCCGTAGGCGCCCAGTATCGGCGGAAAAAGGCGAGAAATGATATGGAAGGTAAAAGAGGTGAGACTGGGTGAATATATTTGTTCTGTTACGTGGAGCTGAGCGCCAGACAGGAAATAGCCATACATGCAGGCGGAAGGCGAACATCGGGAATTAAAAAGGGCAAACTGGTCATGGTAAAAGAAAGGACGTATTACGAGAATATCTCGAAAATTGTAAAGCTTTGGTTGGCTTCAGATCGAGTAGTAAAGGCCATGTGAAAAAAACGGACGTAAAAATATCGACACTAAGGCACCGAATTCCCCACCAAGTTTTGGGTTAAGCGTGCTTGAGTGGGAGCAATTCTAGGATGGGTGACCCGCAGGAAGTTTATAAGAAATTCTACATATTCAAACATCGAGACAAATGAGAAGTTGGATTAGCCCTAAGGGAAACTAGACTGTAAGGAATAATTGGAGATCATAAGAAGACGCGTAGGACAAGACAGATTTGCTCGACGAAAAGACAGGAAGTACATCATAGCCCTAGAATTAGGATAGGTTTGAACAGTGGTTGGGCGTATTTTGTGGGCTAGTTGATAGCAATTATTTATGAATATATATATATGTATGAAGGTGTGGAATGTCCCACATATGATTGTGCCGGGGGATATGTGAGTTCCGGCAACCAAAGCTACGGTGAAAAAGGCAAAAACCGAGTGGAGGTACTGCAGTTTGAGTGACAGCCAGGATAAGGAATACAAGTGTTGCGAAGTAAGCTGGTATTGTTTCACTATGGGTTGGGATTGGAAGTCCTAGTACAAACGGATAATGGTATTGGTACACCCAAAGGGGGAAGCGCAGTGAGAGGAATGTAAGGACGAGATAAAGAAAGTTGATACGGTAGTGTGTTTGATATGAACGCTTAGCTACAAGGAGACCTTTACTGAAGTGAATTAGTAAGGACGGGGAAACCGACACCAAATGGATAGAAGTCTGGATAATATTTAAGGTAATATGAGAAGTTCGCACGAACTTTGAGTAGTGCGACGCCAGGAAATGGACGCATATAAAGAGAAAGAGTATGACACAAAAGAACGGTATTGGATAGCTTAAGAGCTAATGTGAAGGATGGAAAATGGCTGTAAAAGGGAGCTCCCCCGAGGTGGTTATGAAACTCCGTACGATTAGTTGAACATTCGAGGACGAATGTTCTAAAGGGGGGAAGGATGTTATAGCCCGCACTTTGTGCGTTCGGAGATTTCGAGATAGTTGTCGAATGTCAAAGGCGAAGTCGTTTTCCAAATTATTCTTAAGGAACAACTAGGTTATGAACATTGGTTACGAATATTGTTAGTAAGGAAATGTCGAGATAGGTCAAGGGCGGAAAAGGAAAATTTGCAAAATAGTTTATGGAAATATGGAAAAAGGCTAGGGGCAAAATGGTCATTTCACGATTAATTGAGAGATGTCTTGAAAAGGCCATGTGGCCGAAAAAAAAAAGAGAAAAGAAAAAGGAAAGGATTAGTCATCTTTGGAAAGTTGAAGAAAATTCAAGAAAAGGAAGGGAAGGAAGAAAAATCTAGAGAGTGCACATGTAAGTCACATGTGCAAGCAAATATATATATGTATATATAAGAAGGGGTGGTCATCTTTTAAGGAGAAGAGAAAGAAAAGAAAGAAAGAAAAGAACAAGAAAAGAGAGAGAGAGAGTCACGGCCAAGGGGCAGGCCGGATGCCCTTTGTGGTTGTCATGGAAAAATTATTTTCCTTAGTTTCCTACTAATTAGAGGTCCTCACACCATGAAGGAGTTGTTGGGACAAGAAATCCATTCGTTGTTGCACCTTGGAGCTCTAGCCGAGAGAGAGACATGGAAGGAGAAGGTGAGGTTCAATCTTATTTTGTATGTGTTATGCATGATTGTGGGTGTTGTGGAATATGAAAAATGAATGAAGTTCATGAAGTTATGAAATGTAAGTTGTGGCCGTGTGTATGTAGTCTAGGTGTAGGCATGATGAACCAATTTATTTAGTATGTTGGATTGTTATATTATGAATGAATTGTGTAGGATGTAAAGTATGGAAATAAATGAAACCCATGAGATTATGAAAGTTGGTGTTGGGCCGTGACCTAGTGATATTTGGTGTGAAATGAATGAGCTAATGTTGTCGAATATTTTGGTTGTCGTCGTTATAAATTCTACGATGTAAAGTGAAGGTTTAATGAGTCAAATGGAAATTGTAAATCGTGTGGGCTGTTTGGAAACCAATATGATTGTGTTGTGATTTCAATATGTTTTCTTGAATGTTATGGAAATGATCTTGCTAGCATATGAGATTGTTGGTATAGTTTATGAAATTGAAAGGAAGAAATGTATCGTTGATGTCCTAATGTAGTTGAAGGGTTCGGGAAAATTAGTCTATGGTTTGGGTTGTTTGAAATATTATATGGAATGCTTGAGATGTTCTTAAATCATGTTTGAATGGCCTCGGAATAATATTTAAACGAATGATCATTGGTGTTAGTTGGAAGGCATGAAGGTTATTTGAATTGAATATTAAAGTGTTGTTAGAAAAATTGTTAGTATTGTTGTCGGTTGGCCGGGTTGAATTCCGGATTGTTGTTGATTGAAAATGGCCAAGTTGAACTTGGCGGGATGGAGTAGTTACAAGGGAAATCTTTGCTGAAATTTCGGTAGGCAAGTGTACCTTAAGATTCAATCACTAAAGGCTTCTAACCAAGGTTTGGTAAATGCGACCATTTGTAGATTTTTGGCGGATTTGGAGCTCGAATTTGGAGAAGCGTAAGAAGCGGAAAAGGTATGTAAGACTTCACTTTCCTTCTTTGGCATGTCTTAGACGTAATAGGCTTGAATACGTGCCTCGGGGACAATTCCTTTCCTAGAAATCCGAGATTGAAATTAGATTACTATTCATTCGGTAGAATTGAAGTAGATGTTCACGAAAAGTTGAAAGAAATGTCTAAACACCTAGAACTTGCAGGAATAGGATCCGGCTACTCTAAAATTCTCATAAGTAATGTCATGAAATGTATTATTCGTAAATTGTATACGCCACCTCATTTGACTCGAGGTGGGCCCACTATTTCCTAATTTCCTCCTATGGCTCCCTTCGGTTTATTTCAATACTACAGTTAAAGGAAACTTTTGGATATTATTCCGACTACTAAATAAGAATTGTTTTAACTAAACCCTTGACCCCAATGCATGATTTTCTTTTCTAAAAGTTTACAAATGATTTCCAAAATATTCTTTTCTTCAAAAACCCGAGTTTTACAATATTGAAAGTCTTAATGACTAAAGCAATGACTATGATTCTACGATGCCTATGATCCTATGATGCCTATAATCCTATGAATTCTATGATCCCATGACTACGATCCTATCTATGAAGATCGTGATCCTATGAATGCTATGATCCTATGAATACTATGGTCCTATGATGCCTATGATTTTATGATGGCTATGGTTCTATGATGACTATGATTCTATGATGCTATGATGCCTATGATTCTATGATACGATATGCTATGTCTATGACCCGATATGCTATGACATGTTCTACGTTGATAGTCTCGCCTTATGATTATCGTTCCTTCAAGGTGAGACAAAGCGACCATGATTACTTCATAATGCGATCGGAGGTTTCCGACCTTACGTCACTCCGATAAGTACATGATTTCCTTGGGCTCTCTTGCATGCTAAATATGAACATGGGTTGGGGGGATGGGATACTTGTATACTTGGGAATTGGGAAGGAATCTCTGTTTCATTGCCACACAGTGTCGGGCTTATCATCCCGGACGCGGGATGCCGGACGCGGGATTTATGGCAGCTGGAGTATTCCGGCGCTATGTGGGCGAGCCGTCTCGCGCGGTACTATGACCTGATATGACCAAATAAGCATGCATGACATCCGCCCCCAGGGGCACTCATATGCACAGGTTACTCTGCTATCCTATGATATGTTCTATGTTCCATGCAGTTATTACTCATATGCTCGGGTTACAGCTTTACATTATATGATCCTGATGTACCGGATATAACTTTACATGATATATTCCATATGTACGGGATACTCTCTCTCTCCCATGATATGCTTTACATCTCTATCTTGTTGTTGTACATGATCACATCTCTTTCTATGTTACGATTCATGCCTTACATACTCGGTACATTGTTCGTGCGACCCTTCTTCGGGGGCTGCGTTTCATGCCGCGCAAGTACACCCAGACGACGCAAAGTTAGCATAGAAGATGTTTCAGCGAAGTTGGCGAACTCCGTTTGCTCTGGAGTGTAGCCGAGTCAGCGCACACGTGCTATGATATCTGATTACAGTTAGAGACTTTGCAGACAGAGTCGTGGGTCTAGAGTGTCAGCCTAAAAACAGAGTTCCACTGGTTGATGTGTTTTTATTTTACGGAGCCCTCATATTTACAAACTGCGTTTACTTGAAAAACGACGAAAGATTTTGAAAAATTTTACTATGTATTTTACTTTACCCCGTGTTATGATTCCAAGAGAGCATGTGTGTGGAAGAGTCCGAGGGTTCGCTCGGCCTCCGAATATGGGGTCGGTGCCCATCACACCCTAGTAAAGTCGGGGTGTGACACGCGGGAGGCCTGGACGCGGGCTCATTACACCGCACCTACATGGTCGGGCAGTTTACTTACAGACAGTTACATGTTTTTCTTTAAAAGCTAGCATGCATGGCATCCGCCCTCAGGGGCACTCAGATGTACAGATTACTGCTTTACCCCGTGATATGCTCAGATAACATTACACCGTACCTAAATGGTCGGGCAGCATTACACCGCACCTACAGGGTCGGGCAGCTTACCTGAGGTATATTTATATGTTATTTCTAGAGGTAAAGTTAGATTGTATGATATCTGCCTTAAGAGGCAAACAGAGGTACAGCTTATATTCTTTTTTTTTTATGCCGTGTTCTATGTCCCCTATTGTGATCTTATGTTACTTTTCATGCCTTGCATACTCGGTACATTATTCGTACTGACGTCCCTTCTGGTGGACGCTGCGTTTCATGCCGCGCAGGTAAGCAGGTTGACGGACTTGATTCCTAGGAGCTCTCCAGCAGTACATTGAAGTGCTCCAGTTGTTCCGGAGCTCCAGTCTAGCGGTATTACTTTTGTGTACATACTTGGGCACGGCAACACCCGGCCCATCGTGTTATCTTATGTAATTGTGTTTAGAGGCTCGTAGACAGATATGTTCAGTCAGGTGCTTTTGTATAAAGTTTATCCCCGTCGATGTATATTAAACCAGTAAAGTTTATTAGTATTTACTCATAATGGTGTTGATAATGACGATGCTAAGCGAATAAATAATGGTATAATTTATGCGGCCCACTAGCAGTAAGAGTATGATATGAGACAAGGGGTGCTCGGTACAAGTATCGAGTACCCGTCGCGGCCCCCAGTTGGGTCGTGACATGTCCCGTCATATGATACTGTTGTTACTCTTAGAGGTCTGTAGACACATGTGTGGGTGGTGAGTAGTTACTGTTCGGTTGCGTCTGTGTGATTTGTGTTTTGGGACGTCCCCCCTACATTACGACAGCCCTGCCGGCTTATGTACATTATTATCTGCTGAAAGTTGTGATTGCGATATGTATCTATATATATATATATATGTGATAGCTTTGGAGCGACGTCTTGCTTTTCTGTATGTATAAGTCTTGTTATGCTAGCTGATGTCACGACCCAACCCCGTAGGCCGCGACTAGCGCTCGACCTGGGCACCCGTACGTACCAAAGTCCCAAAAATAGTAACTCAAATATTTAATAAAATTTGGGCGAGTTTCCCGTTTTTCTTACTAGCCAAAATTAACTCGCACGCGTAAAATACAACAAAGGCCACACGGGCCAACATATCCATAAACACATATACGGCGAGCCGGCAAGGCCGCCGTGGCGGTGAGCGCCTTCCCGTAACATATCACATATACATATACTGTACAGACATAGCCATAACCCACATACATATCCACAGGCCTCTAAACAGAACAACGAAATCCTATGACGGGACAGGGCCCCGTCGTACCCCTGAATAATAATGTACATGTACATCAGAAGATAATATATACCAAAATATATGAGCTCCGAAAGAAGGAGCACTCCCGAAAAGGCGAATAGGTATCCTAAGCGGGTGGATCACCAAGGCGAACGTGCGGCGTACTGCGGCATGAACGCGCGACCCCGAAGTGGGGTCGACGGAATATGTACCGAGTATGTAAGCGTATGTACAAAATCACAATAATAGAATA
>NW_026718412.1:0-14388 GCF_029784015.1 Lycium ferocissimum | reverse complement strand
TCTAACTAATCAACCCATTATGCAATTATTTAGCAACTTTATCTCCGTAAATAATACCAAAAGAGAAAGATTCATACCTTTTTTCTTTTTAAGACAGTAATATCCTCAATATCCATGCAAAAATCCACTGCAAAATAATACTAGAATCACAACCATGCGTTAACCGGACCTAAACTACTACTCCGCTACATGAAAATTGCTCACTTTTTTGGTACCCTCCCTCTCCCTTCTAATTTCTGGAAATTTCTGGGCTCAAATCTGGTGATAAAGGGGGGTTATTACCCTTTTTATAGGGGTCAGATTCGGGTCGGGTCACTGTAGCAGTTTACTATAGCGATCGTAGCATGCTCTAAGCATCGTTAGCAAAGATAGTGTAGCACGCGTTTCTGCTTTGTCAGCCAAACTAGTATTATCCATAATTCTCTACTCTGATGTCCTATCAATGAGCGATTTATTGCATTGGTAAATAGACTCGACGAGCTTCATTTTAGGCTTTTGTTTCACTTCAAAACACTTTATATGCTAAGAGTTATTTGTCTCCCAAGTTGAACTAAAATTTTCACACAAAACATTATCCATCCTTTCTCCAAAGTCATACTACTCCATTTCTTCCACTCATTTCCTTATAAGACCTTCCGGTATACCTTATTACGTCCTTTACTCATTAAATATACTTAATACTACTTGCCCCTTATATTCCAAAGTAGTTTTACTTAACCATAACTCAACGTACTTGTGTTTCAAATTTGATAAGTGCTTCCTCAAAGGTACGGGGTGTAACATTCTTCCCCTCTTAAAAACATTCGTCCTCAAATGTTGTAGTATTGCCAACCCACGACACCATCTTTGATTCGTTAGAACAATTATTTTTTTCCTTTAGGTCCGATTACCATTTGCTTAAACTATAACTTAGGTCGATCTCTTCTCATTCTTTCTTAACTCTTTTGTTGCCTTCAGTCATCTTCTTTCACTTCTTTGTCCTCATGTACATGATCAGAAATTAACTAGCATCTCGCTGTTGTTCTTTCTCCATTATGGTAGTCTTGACTTGCCGTGCCATAGCTATTCCTCGTCCTCTAAGTACTCTTTTTTTTCTTTTTTTTCTCGCTCCTTGTTTTCTTGTTAGTGGGCAGCTACCTTTCTCTCTCTACGACACCCTCTTTGCGTTTACTCCTTGTCACGACCCAACCTAGGGCTATGACGAGTGACCGAGCTTTACCTGCCCGATAACCCAACTTATGTTACCTGTATTCAAACATGGCATTCAATAGGGTCTATTTAACTAAGTTTGAAAATTTGTAAATAGAATATCAAAGTCCATCCGTAACTCAAAACATCTCAAAACACACTTATATATATGTAACATATCACAAGGCAAGCCGACGAGGCCGCCGATACTTCGTACAACAAAATAATGGCCAGCGAAGGCCAAACGGTACCCATGATACCCACGCTGTCCGTGCTACTGAAGAGTACGACCGTGCATAAGTGACGGGACGAGGGCCCCGTCGTACCCATAATGTATACAAACAAAATTATACCAAACGGGAACGCCTCCGAAGTAAGTGGAGTACGTGCGACTCTCAATGCTCGACTCCTAGGTGGCTGGATTGTCTAATCGCATCCCTGAACCTGCGGGCATGAAACGCAGCCCCCGAAGAAAGGGGGTCAATACGGAATATGTACTGAATATGTAAGGCAATACTTAATCATAAAACAAGGAAAAGCATAACAAGAAGCAAGTTTAGAAAGCAACACGGGAGTAACTCGGAACGAAGACTTTGAACCATGTCATATGGTCCCTTACACAAATTCTAGCATACACAATAAAATATAGAATATCCTACTCGTAGCCACTTCCGCTAATAACACAATAGTCCCTTCCGGACGGCGGCTTCGGCGTAGTCATGATGGCCCTTCAGAAACGCTTTCAAAGCTTAGGGTGGCCGCTTCTGGGTACTCGCTTCCGGCTTAAGAGTATCATAATCCAGCTGATCAGGTGGAACAATAACAATACATATGATACACAGTATGAATATGTAATGAAGTTACAAAACGTTGCACCCCTTTCCGAGTGGTTTTTATTACAACTCCCTTTGGAGAGATTTTGAGAACAGGTTTTAGAGTTTCTTTCATTAACCATTTGCCTTGTAGTGAACATGTAAGTATAATGTATCGTAGAAGCTTCCTTCGAATTATCAACAAGAGTATAGCATGAACTAAACAAGACATTGGATATCGACTCCAAATCCAACTAAGAATAGAGTATTTATGTTTTACGTTCTTCAGGAGTCATATAAAAGGGATCATGCCAAAGTATGAAAGAAGGGTTAGCCTTACATATCTTATTTACGCCTCAAGCTAATCCTCGAGTCCCTTCCCGAGCTTAGTCAACTAAAATACCATCAATAATATAGGGATTAAGACTAGGCCAACAAGATTATTCTAACTAATCATTTATTCTGTCGCCTAATGGGATTTGGACAGCATTTCCTCTATAATCCTACCAACCCAACAATTCCAAATTAAGCTAATAACCAACAACAACAACAAATCTAAAAATTTACAACAATAATATGACTAAACTCATCTTACAATTCTATCCAAAACAGCCCCTAAACCACAACGCCTTAATATTCGGTATACGATAATTATAACTATATTTCTAACACTTTAATCCGTTAAATCTCCACGTAATCATCTCAATAACAAAGATGAGAAAATAATACATACCTTAGCAACAGCTCAACCACGAAAATATCATCCCTCAAGCTCAATATTTAGCTTGAAATGACGACAACTCGTATTACACTTTATCCTTCATGAGCCTCGGGATTCGGGGCCTCGAACTTGATCGAACCCTTGCTTTATCTCTCTAACTCTCCTCACTCTCTCTCTAAAATATTCTAGATCTTTTGGCATGAAATGAGGAAGATAATGGGTGAAAATATTTCTTAAATAGCCAAGGAAGTGGGCCTAACCCGACTTGAGTCGGAGTTGGGCCGAGCCCACTACCAGTTTGACCTTTCCTCCTTAAAACGTCCATAACCTTTTATTCCTATGTCACATGAAGGCCCACGACCTATGGTTGGAAAGTTATTTCAATTATCTACAACTTTATTTTTTTGTGTTTTCCCAAATTCTTAATGTATAATGGTGTGTTGGCCTCGTAAATCTAGATCACCCGAAAACGTATCCTTAAATCATCCTTTTAGAGTGCTTATGCTCATATTTGGCTTAAGTGTCCCTCTTAAGACTTTCTAAACTTCCTATGTACTATTCATATAACTTGTCATATGCCCTTTATAAAATCCCCCCGACATGTGGGCCCCACCTTAACTTACGGTTACAAGTGGCTATTTGTCAAGTAACGTACTAACCAACTTACACCATATGGCCTTCACTGTCATATATATGTTATTCTTATACATATATAACATAATCTTCATCCCTAATCCTTGTATATCTTTACTCTACCCTGAGCCTATATTATGTCGTCTGCAGTCTCGGTAACACGAAATTTTTTTGGGGTGTAACACTCCTTCGGTGCCATCTTGGGCTATCCTTTTTGTACCCGTTGATCTTAGATATACACTGTACCAATTTTTTTTGTAGTCCATTAGTCAGGCTCTCTAATCCTTACATCCTTGTCGCCATCTCTTTTACCCTTACATTCCAAATGTTTATCCAGCATAACTGTGTCGCTAGTGAACCTAATGGTTATGTTCCTTTCTAAGGCCAGTTATATCATTATCCGAAATACATATATACGTAATGTTTCTTCGCCATTTATTATCCTTCGCAGTCCAGTTACACTTATGGCAAACTTATAATCCGAGTTCAACTAGTTTCATAGCTCGCAACATCTTCGAGCTCCTGCTACAACTTTTTCTTTACTTTCTTCCCTCACATCTATCAATACAATCCCAGAAGCATAGGACTACAGCAATTATTCTATTATGACTCTCTTAACTCAAGTATACTTATCTTCGATTTCCTTATATATCGGCGATCATTTCGTCGGGCCGTTATTCCTTGTTGGCTTTCGGTGTGGCCTTTCTTATAATTGTAGTTAGGCATAGCTTCATGTTGACATACCATATAATTTCATATAGCATGCTCGATGTTCGATGATAATTAGTGGCCCACGAACTATTTTCTAATATCCGGTGAACTCTTTTATTTCCATTAATAGGAGCAATGTTTCTTTCTTTCCTTCAAAAATTTCCAAACTACCAATCGTTGCTCCTTTTATTACAACTGTCATTGTCATCCCAAGTGTCATTTGGGTTCGTCATCCTCTCTAACGTCCTTTGTAAATTTAGCTTAGAGACCTTTCTTGCTCTTTTCATTACCCTTTTGGGCATGTCACTGCATACTTAGGTATGGCGCAATTTTTTCCCGATATGAGGGATTCAAATCATTATCTAAAAATATCTTAGTTCATCTTGGCGTAAAGTGCTCTCTTGATTTATCTTCCATACTTTCTCCCTATGTCTGCCTCATGGTACACTTATTGTCAATTCATTTCTACTTCTTTCCGTTACCTTCCCGATTTGCCAATACACCTCGAACTTTGGCCCCGAGCTAATAAATCTCCTTTTCTGGAGCTTGAAACATCATAGTTCCGTTCAAGTCTAGTATGTTCTTCCCCCCTTATTAAGGAGGTCCTTATACGCCCATAGCCTTCGAGTAACCGTTGTCTTCGATAATTATCTGCCGCCCTTCACGATCTTCTTAGGGCCGGGGTTCCGTCATCGTATGGTCTGACTTGTCGATCTTCTTGCTAGTTACAGTCTTGTATCCAATCGGAATACTTATCAGGGTTAGATCCAATTCCGATGCCTTCTTTCCGTCTTTTCACACCTCTGTCTTTTATGACTAACGGTTTTCCGGACCCGCAAAGTTAATGGGGACATCAAGATTCACCACGTCCTTTATGAAGTCTTTAATTATACCTTACTTCTCGTCTTTCTTCCCGACTTTGCTTATAACATCTCTAAAACTTCTTGCCCTGAGTTTTTCTTCCATTTATGTCTATATCATCATTTTTTTTCTTTTTTTTTTTTCAACATTTCTATACCCTTCCATCCACTACTAGTCCTTTCACCCGCTTAGCTCACTTACTCATAATCCTTCTTAACTATGCGTTTGCGTTGCAGTTGTGCATCCAAGTTTTTCGAGTGTCATGCTACTTTTGCTCTTAGCATAGAATTCTTACAGTTTACACTCTCTCTATCCTCGTTCATCGAACCTTTATCTATCTTTCTGATGCTACGGCCGGGTGGTCTTTCATGCACGTTCCTTGCATTTCATTCTATTTCCTCTATGATCGAATCTCTCGGTCTTCACATGAATTCTTATTCCATGTCATTTATTTTCTAATCAATTGTGTCGACTTATCATCCTCGTTCTTTCCTCGATGAGTAATCGATTTCCTACCGCCACCTCATTAAAGTATCCTTCTTACTCCCATGGTTAAATATTTCCAGTTACTTTACTCCTAATGCTCTCCTCTTCCTTCGACCAACCCATTAGTATACCTTTCCTACTTTCATCCTTAACCTTCCTGGGTTTCTTCCTCCTCGAGCACCTTTCTTCTCTTGTTATTCGTAGTATCGACTGCGAAGTTCGTGAAATATTCCTTTAAACGCGCAAATCCGTTCTATTCTTAAGTCATCTTTTTGGAAAGCTTCTCCATATCCGAGGCAACCGTGTTAATTTGACCACACACTTATCCCTTAATATACCTTTCAAGGGCTGAAAATCTCTTAACATCGTCGCAAGGCGTAACCATTCTTTCTCTTACTTCCCATTCCTCTGTTATATCCCGTATTTTTGTACATTGGGATATTTTAAGCTAATCGCGACAAGTCGAGGGCAAGGTTATTTTGGGATACGAGGTAGAGACTTTTAACTTCCGATTTTATTTCGATGCACGAGTTGCTTATAAATTTTACTTGGTATGGAAATATTTATGAAGATTAGGGATTAATTAACCATGATTAGATTATTAAGTGGGGATTAAAATCTAATTAGTCACCAATTAAGCCATAAGTGGCGTGTCAGGTTTGCACCCATGGCTTGGCCACATTTGATTGGCTCGAGCCATGAGTGGGACATGTGTCCAACACCTAGGCACCATATAAATGGTAAGTTGATGACAAAGCAAGCCATTTTCATCATCTTCACAAACATAGGAAGTTAGAGAGGAGAAGCTCTCGGCCATGGCTGGCCGAGATTGAACTTGTAATTAGTGATCAAAAATTTAATTTTCTCCAAGAAATTCAACTCCTTAGAAGGTGTATAATAATGTGGAATTGATCCTAGGGCAACAAGAACAAGTATAAATTCAAGGCACAAGTTGGAGCCAAGTTGAAAAGCCAAGTATTAAAGGTAAGGTTTAATCTTCTTTTGCATGTGTTGTGGATGGTTTGTACGTGTTGTAGTGCATAGAAATGAATGAAATTCATGAAATCATGTGTGTTGGTGTTGAAACCGTGTAGGGGCTATTTTGTATAGGAATGATGAACTAATTTTACTTGGTATTTTGGTTGTTGTTATTATGGATTTTATGATGGGAATGAAGGGTTTAATGGTTCAAGTTGGAGTTGTAATTGTTTGTGGGCACATTGTAAGTTAATATGATGTTAATATAGTTTCTTGCATTTATGTGAATGATGTTGTTAACGTGTGGTTATTGGTATAGTTCATGAAATTGGAAGAAAAGAATGTTGTTTTGTTGTTCTTGTTGAGTTTGGAAGATTGCGGGTTGTATTATATGTTGGTTGGGTTGTTTGGAATATTGTGCAGGTTGTCCGAAGTGTTTTCGAGTCTTGTTTGAATGGTCTCGGGTTAGCACTTGAACGTATGATCATTGATGTTGGCTTGATTGTATGTGGTTGGTTTGAATGTAAAGGAAATGTCGTCAAATTATTTAGAAAGGAGTTACTAATGTTAGAATACATTTTGAATTCCCTCGTAGCCTAACCGTAGTTCTTGACATCTTAATATAGGTTAAAGTACTATTGGGCGGATATACGTGTGTGTTGCGAGTAAACGCTAAAGGTATGTAAAGCCTATCCCTTCTTTCTTTTGGCATGTCCTAGATGTAAGTAAGATACGATATGAGCTTTGGGGTAATTCTATTCACAAGTTCCGAGCATGATTTATGATTCTTATTCACTTCTTGATGTTAGAACTCTCAGGATAGTCGAGCTATTGTCCTTGAGTCTTTTATATGATTGAATAGTAAATGATGCATAAAAGTTCCTATTCCTAAAGGATTCTATAATGAATAATGTCCTTAACTTTCATAAGCTGTCTCGTATTGATTTGATACATGTCTATGATCCACGAGACTTTCCTTTATATAGTTCGTAATGACATTTAGAGAGAACTTAATATGGTTATCATCACGACACTCGAGAATTAATTAGTCTACTTATCTATTGAGTCTCAAAAGATGATTTGGGTGCATATGGTTACTTACTACTCTGCTCGTGCATACTGTTACATCTTTCACTGAGTCCCGGGCCAGGACATGTTTTCGTGCACAGCTCCACTGCATTATTCACCGAGTCCCTCACTAGAGGGCCGGGACATGTTATATGTATATGTATATGATGATATGATGACATGATGACATGATAATATGATGATATGGGGATGGCGGCCAGGATGGCATATGATGACTTTATTCACCGAGTCCCTCGCGTAGAGGCGGGACACGTTATATGTACATGTATATGATGATTTTATTTACCGAGTCCCTCAGTAGAGGGCCGGGACACGTTATATATGCATATGTACAGGATGATTATCTAATTATGCCACTAAGTCCCATAACGGGTTGGGTATGATATTGACACGTATGATTTATGTTCAAAGGTAAGCCTTGTGGTTTTTCTGGTTATTGTACTAGTTTTCTACACTCCTTATTTCAGTATGATCCTGTTCACTATATTTCATGCTTTACATGTGTCACGACCCAGTTAGGGACCGCGACGGGTGCCCGATACTTGTACCAAGCACCCCCTTATTTCGTATCTTAGTCTTATACTAAGTGGGTCGAATAAATTGCATACTATCTGTTATTTACTTAGTATTATCAATAATAACATCATTATGAACATGTACTAATAAACCTTACTAACTTAATGTACATTGACGGGGACAACCAATATTATGTAAACATCTAATTATACATATCCGTCTACGAGCCTCTAAACAAAATACATCCTATAACAAAAAGTACGGTGCCGTGCTTAATATGTACACAAAATAGTACCAAGAAACCGAGGCTTAACGACCGGAGCGCCGCCAAAATCCGCCGATAGAGCTCCTATGAATCCAGTCCGTCTACCTGCTGACCTGCGCGGCATGAAACGCAGCGTCCACAAGAAGGGACGTCAGTACGAGTAATGTACCGAGTATGTAAGGCACAGAAAACAGCATAATGAGCAGCATAAAGCATGAATAAAAACATCATGGGATCATAGAACGGATAATGAGGTAAGGGAGTAACCTATACATGTGAATGTCTTTTAGGCCGGATACCACGCATGCCTATCTTTCTTTTTTTTAAAAAAAAAAAAAATCTCTTTTCATAGGAATAGAAAATAAAACTTATATCATATCATGTCATATCATGTCATACCATATTATATTATATCATATCATATCATATCATATCATATCATATCATATCATATCATATCATATCATATCATATCATATCATATCATATCATATCATGTCATATCATATCATGTCATAGCGCCGAACAACGTCGGCTCGCCCACATAGCGCCGAAATACGTCGGCTCGCCCACATATCCCGCGTCCGGGATGATATAACGCCGTACCGACCAGGTGGCAATGCATCTATAGGCAACATATGTCCCTTCCCCTCCATATATCCCTCCCTCCCCCCATGTACATATACATATACATATATATAGCATGCATGAGAGCCCAAAGAAAGTCATGTAACCTTCGGAGTGACGTAAGGTCGGTAACCTCCGATTATATTTTGAAATAACCACGGGCGCTTTGTCTCACCTCAAGGAACTAGTAATAAGGCGGGACTATCAATGGAGAGTAACATCATGAGCAACATAGAACAGGATCATGAGACATCGTTTCATATACTTGGAATCTTTTAGAATAATCATTATCCATAATTAGAGTTGAAAAAAAATCAGGAATTAGTTTAACCGTCTCGTGCTATCACATTCGTAGTAGAAACGTATCGTCGACATATTCGTCATAGGCATTTTCTCATATTTGACGTCATTGTTATCATTATAAAGTCATATTCATCGTTTCAGGCATAAAGGCTTTCAACCTCTTAAAATTTGGTCTTTGCAAAATATGTACATCCTGGAGAACATTTATGAATTTCTGGAAGGAATACTTGCCTTAGAATCCTAGGCTTAATAAAGTTACCTAGCAAGGTTTTGGGACATTCCGGTGCCATCGGTGAAAGTTGCATATTTCAAGTTACTTTTTCAATTAAACCTAGAGTTTCTAATTCAATTCTCCGAATGAATAGTGGTCGAATTCAACCTCGGATTTCTAGAAATGGAGTTGTCCCCGAGGCCCGTATCCAAACCTATTATGTCTAGGACATGCCAAGGAAGGAAGGGGGAAGCCTTACATACCTTTTCCGCCTTTTCCGCTACTCCAAACTCGAGCTCTAAATTCGCCAGAATCTACAATTTGGTCACATTTACCAAACAATAATTAGTGCATTATAGAAGTTGAGTTTTGAAGTAACACTTGTCTACCGAAATTTCGGTAGCACTTCCCCTATAAATACTCCATTCCACCAAGTTCAACTTGGCCAATTTCAATCAACAACAATCCCGGGAATTCAACCCGGCCAAACTATCAACAACAATGCCAACAATCATACTAGCAATTTCAATAATCAACCCAAAGTACATTCTAACAATTTAATCAACATACCACTTCCTTCAAGATCTTTTAACTCCAATAAGAACAATAACAACTTAACAATTTACACATTAACAACATCATACTAACAACATTTTATCCCATTCACGCAAGAACATCACATTCCATTTGCATACATTTCCACAACAAGCCTCCAACTACTACAATTTCACTAAACTCATTAAGTTTCTATTTGCAACATAAAATCCATAACACAATAACCAAAATACTAACTAAAACTTGCTCACCATCCCTTCATACTTCATCAATATACACGGCCATATATACCATATACAACTCACGGCCACAACATGTTTTTTCACACTTCCATGAATTTCATCGACCTTTACATACTTCAACAGACATAACCACTTATAACACATGAAAATAAATTGACTCTTACCTTTCCTTCTTGACTCCCCACTTGACTAGAATTGTAACTTGCAAGAATATGAAACTTTCTTGCTCTAATGGATACTTCACCTTGTTAAAGACCCTTCAATTAGTAGAAAACAATTTTTGAAGAAATTTTTGTCAAGGTTCTTGTTAATTTTTGCACTTGGCCGAATGGCCTTTGGAGAGCTTTCTCCTTCTCTCTTTTTTTTTTTTTTTGTGCTCTTGAATTCTCTAGAGAATTATGTGATAAGATGACTTTTAAGTCATCTTTTAAATCATTCACTTAATTCCCATATGGGCTTGGCCCATCAAGAAGGGAATTGGACGGCCAACTTTGGCCCAAACCGTAAGCCCATGTTTTTTTTGTGTCTTACAATTCATGAAAAATTATTCTCCAATTTCCAAATTTACCCTTACCATTCCTCTATGTTTCTATGAGTCATATTGCAAATTTACCTTTTTACCCCTAGCCTTTCTTAATAATTCCGCTTCTAAATTCTTCTTAAGCAACTCATATGCCAAACAAAATAAAATATGGCCCCGCTTATTCTCTTCCCGCGATTATCTTGAATTGTCCGAACACACAAAATGCGGGATATAACATCCTCCCCCCCTTAAGGACATTCGTCCTCGAATGTTCGATTGGTCCCATAATGTATTATGATACTTCGGGGAGGTCTCCTTTGTAGCCATCCCACACGTCGCTTAACATATCCATTTTAGAAGCTCAAGTCGCCTGTAGGCCGTAGACCAATTGACTTAGCTCCGAACTTTGGGCCTTGAATTAATAGACTTTATGAAGCTTACATCGTCGTACTTTAGGCCTTGAGTTAATACAGTCCTGCCCTTTATATAACCATCGCTCCTACATCGTCGTAGTCTATTTTATCCCCTTGCTAACTATGTTCTCCCCCCCCGAGTCTCTAGCCTTAACTAGGGGATTCAACATCGACACACATCTATGCTTATATCTTTCCCTCCGATTATATATTCTATTTCTAGTCCCTACATTCACGAACGATATGTTACTCCTATATATATATATATATATTACTACTATTTTACTTGCAAACACTTCCAAACGTTATTCGAAGTTAACTAAAGCCGTGTCGTGCTTTCTCCTTTTCACTAGTCTAGTCCGTCTTAACTATGTTCCCGTCCACATATCCTAATTTCCCCTTAGATTGCCCTAATTTCACATTCTCTCTCATATATACATTTATGGAATTTTCACTTATTTCCCGGTCACCCATCCCCGAAATTGCTCTCACCCTAGCACGCTTAACCTCGAAACTTTGGTACATTTCGCTTAACCTCGAAACTTTGGTTACTTATTTTCGAAACGCTCTCGTAACACATTCTTCCCTTTAATTACTTTTTAGCCTCCGCAATCACTAATGTTCGCCTTTTACCTATGTGTACGGCTACTTTTCGTCCTGAATCTCCAAATTCCCCCTACATTCAATAATACAAGGAGCGGTATACAATATAGTAGAATCTAGGTCAATTTAACACATACATGTAATAGGAAAATGTCGATAATGTACCTGTAGCGGCGTCTGGGGAAGGTTCAGGATCCTGCCGTCCCGTCAATGCATATATACGGTGCGGAGGACCGGCTGAACTGGGTGCCCCTCCTCTACCTCGGCCGCGGCTCGCTGGAGCCTGAGAAGTCTGTCCAGGAGGGCGCACGGACGATGATGAACCAATGGCTGACCCATCGGACTGAACTCTGCCTCCCTCATCCCTCAGCGGACAATCACGCATCAAATGGTCAGTCCGACCGCATGCAAAACATGCACCTGTATCCCGGTAACACTATCCAGAGTGGGGCCTGCCACACCGGGCACATCGTAGTGGGGGGTTGCCCGTCCCGCTAAAATCGGCTCTATGCGGGACACGAAACTCTAACACTCGATCCGGTCTGGATAGGTAGGACGGTCAAATCCTCTATCAGTAAATCGAGGAGGTGCACTGGCCGCTGATTGGCCCGAATACCCAGAATACTGCTGTGTCTGCCCTCCTCTATAATCACTCCTAGCTCCGAAAGATCTGCTCCTTTTTCTAGAACCCCTATCTGAATAGCGCTCCTCTCTCCGTAACTGATGTTGTTCCTCCGGTTTGGGCGTGGGCACCGGATACGAGCAATAGTCATCCCATCACGAGTGAAGCGCGCGAAGCACTCCTTAATTAGATGTGGCCCCAACCCACTCACAAACCGATGTACGTGGTCTCCCGTATCGGCTATCATGGTCGGGGCATGCACGGCTAATGAGTTAAAATGAAGACTATATTCCCCGACACCCATATTTCCCTCGCTAAGGTTCAAGAACATATCGGCTCGAGCCGTCGAACCTCGGCGGTAAGAAATGTCGCGAAATGCTTGATAAACTCCTCACCACCGGGGGGAGGTATTTGCTCCCCTCGAAGATATCCAACTATTATACCACGGAATTTGCTACATCCCGCAACGGCTTTGTATGAAGCAATTCCACGACTCTCGTATTAGGCGCATGTATTATCCTCGGTGTCCTCAACATCTCGTCTGAAATTCTCGCGGGTCTCCCTCGGTTTCGATCCATAAAACTCGGGAGGCTTTCAAGTGATAAAATCGCGAGCCCTCGCACTCACCGCTTTTGTCTCACGACCTTCGTCTTGCCGGCGAGCTTGTGCGGCAACTAGGCCGGGTCGACGCGGCTTGGATGCCTGCGCCATCCGCCGGCCGCGAATGCCGGCGGTGGGCCCCGGCGTGGTGCCGGGGCCGGGAGCCGGAACTCCTCACTTTCTGCCGACACGGGGGAGCATGAAAAGTACGAGGAGGAGCCTCGTTATGAGACTCGCCTTCTTCTACTTCGCGGTGGCTCTGGGTTCAATTCTTTTCCCGGCCACCGTGCGCCCCCACGGGCCGCGTAACTTTCTCTTCACCGGCATTACTGAAACCATATCACGGGATTGGAAAAGAACATGGAAACACGGTAACATAGCTCTATCGCACGATCTGGTACAAAGAAGGTCAGATTTCCTAAATGCCTCGTGCAACCTCACGTTTATAAGTGTGGCGCGCTACACACCCGCAAATAAGACTCTGCATGGACACGGCTCGTAGACAAACCCCTAGGACCGCCGCTAACGATACCACACGTCACGACCCAACTAGGGACCGCGACGGTGCCCGATACTTGTACCAAGCACCCCTTTATTTCGTATCTTATTCTTATACTAAGTGGGCCGAATAAATTGCATACTATCAGTTATTTACTTAGCATTATCATTAATAACATCATTATGAACATGTACTAATAAACCTTACTAACTTAATGTACATTGACGGGGACAACCAATATTATGTAAACATCTAATTATACATATCTGTCTACGAGCCTCTAAACAAAATACATATTATAACAAGAAGGGTCGAAGTGTCGCCGTGCCGAATATGTACACAAAATAGTACCAAGAAACTGAGGCTCGAACAAGGAGTCTTTACCAAAACTGCGTGGAAGCTCCTATGAATCCGGTCCGTCTACCTGCCGACTGCGCGGCATGAAACGCAGCGTCCACAAGAAGGGACGTCAGTACGAGTAATGTACCGAGTATGTAAGGCATAGAAAACAGCATAATGAGCAGCATAAAGCATGAATAAAAACATCATGGGATCATAGAACGGATAATGAGGTAAGGGAGTAACTTTGTACATGTGAATGTCTTTTAAGCGGATACCACGCATACATCTTTGCAATGTCACACCCCGGTCTACTAGGGTGTGATGGGCACCGTCCCCCGCGTAATCGGGCCCGGCCGAACCCGGCCGACTCTTATTGCGCATATGAACTACGCCGTTTTTTTTTCAACTAGCGGTAACATAAATAACGCAAATATGACCATAGACTAATAAGCGCTACGATTTTACTATACGACGACGGGGACAATCAAAGGTACAAACGGCTGCGTACGTATCGTCTCTGAGCCTCTAACATAATCCTGGCATTATACATAGGAAGGGCGGGTCTTGCGGGTACTAGAATATATACAC
>NW_026718411.1:0-12214 GCF_029784015.1 Lycium ferocissimum | reverse complement strand
ACCCGCAAGAAAATACCAACAATGCCTCACGGGGCCAACATACATATATGCGTATCGCGTCATGTCACGACCTCCCACGGGAGCTCCCCATTACCATCAACGAGTACAAAAGTAACGAACGTACCTCATATTCCCAACTCAGCTTGACACGCATTACACTTTCTTTGCCCTTTCTCTTTTGAGCACAACTTTTATTTCAATCATGCTTCCATATCTTACCCGACATGTCTCTTTCGTACCGTTGCTTACACACGCATGCTTCGTAGTTTCCAATATCGTTAATCGCTTTCTCCTGTCGATGCCTTTCTCCTGCTAAGATCAAAGGTCAGTGTCGGGAATCTCATTTCCTATAACTTGCCTCTATGGCACGATCTAAGATGTCAAAGAAGAGTAACCATCCTAGATGCCCGTAGCCTCCGTTTATAAATGTGGCGCGCTTCGCCACACGCGGGACTCTACGGACACGACTTTACGGACAACCCCTAGGACGAACCGCTACGATACATCAATTTGTTTTCCAAATCATGACGCAAACACATAACAATAATTTTTCGAAACATAATATACTTCTTTTTACCTTTCTCGAATCAAAGAAAAATACCGTACCGTAACATATAGAAACTTATATAAAACGTATAACATTCATAAAATTTATAATACAACGCATAATGACACATCGGCTTACATAGCCGCTTACATAATCGACGTCCTATACCCACGACACTGCCCGTTCGCAAAGTCTCTAACATGGAACATGAAATCATATCATAATGCTCGACTAGGCAAAGACTCCGCAGGAAATGGAGCTCGCCAATCCCGCCGGAACATCTTCGCTAATGTCTTCAACTCATCCGGGTGTACCGCGCGGCATGAAACGCCCCGAAGAAAGGGGGTCGATGAATATGTACTGAGTATGTAAAGCATGACACGTAGTGGCGGGATCATACTGAAATAAGGAGTACAGAAAATCATAAAACTTGCCTTTGAAAACATGTATTACACATATCAATGTCATAAAATCATCATATGTACATATAACGTGCCCCGGCCCTCTGAGGAGGGACGCGGTGAGTAAAATCATATCATATGCATGTGTATGTAACGTGCCCCGGCCCTCGAGTGAGGGACGCGGTAAGGGGAATCATCATATGCCATCCTGGCCACCTCTCCCATATCATCATATCATATAACATGCCCCGGCCCCGCTAGCAAGGGACGCGGTAAATATAACGTGCCCCGGCCCTCTAGTGAGGGACGCGGTGAACAATGCAATGAGGTGCTCGAATACATGCCCCCCGGCCCGGACGCAGCCAAGGACATATTGAGGCTGGCACGAGCAGAGTAGTGAGAAACCATATGCACATAAAATATTTTCAAAGACTCAATGAAGTAGTCAACATGAATTGTCATTTAAAAATCCGGACAATAGTCATATCAGATAGCTTTCGGACGGTACTCGGAAACACATCATATATTATAGGTATATCAAAGTATTATTGAGGCCATAGTCGTATATCAAATCATTCCGAGTCCGCCTATGTAAACTTAAGTCATTGTACGTTAGAGGATCATTTCAAGCATATCAAGATAATCCGGTTTTGTTTGAAAAAGTTAGGGACGTTTTTAGACTTAAATTCTTTTAGGAACAAAATCCTTTATCCACTATTTGAAACCCAAACATACATAAGACTTAAGGACCATATGGAGTGTGTCACATTATGAGCAATTAAGAATCATATACATACTCGGACGTAAGGGCGGAATTACCCCCAAAGCACAAGTCATGTCATACCTTAGTTACGTCTAAGACATGCCAAGAGGAAAAAAGTAAGCCTTACATACCTGTTCAATCTCCTACTGGCTACGCTTATTCGTCCAGGCCCGTAAATCTACATTTGAGAGGATTCACACTAATGTTAGCCTTTTCATTGCACATTCGTACCATATTCCAAGTTATATTATTTTATATTTTGCCGAAAATCGGGCAAAGACTCTCCCCCGTTTATATGCCTAGCCCGAATTCTCAATTCAGCCATCAACCACAACAACAACAATACCAACATCAATTATAATGTTTACAACTCCCAAAATATCTCATAAAACAGCCCACGCTGTTTTCCAACTTTTATAACTAATTAACTCAGTATACAATCATTTAATCACGCTTTCTTCGTAATTAAACTAATATTAGCACAAATAGGAAGAGATTCATACCTTTCTCCCGTTAATAATATCGTATCTTCACTTTTCCATCATGACCTTAAGCTACAACGCCTCAATACACGGTTTTATAGACGCAACTATACGCTGTCTAGACCGGAATTTGGGAATTATACCTGGCTTGGGCTAAAATTTGGCTTGGTGGGTTGGGGTGAGCTCTCCAGATTTTTGGAGAGGTTTTGGGACGTTTTGTGAAGGAAATGGGGGCTTGGCCCCTTTTTATAAGGTTCTGGATTCTGTCCAGAACCGTCCAGAAAACCTTCAGCGCGATCGCGCCTGCTTTGGGCGCGTTCGCGCTGGTCCAGCTTTTTCTGACTGGACCTTCGTTCAGTTAAATAGTCATAACTTTTGATCCTGATATCGTATGAGGGCCCACAACCTATGGTTGGAAAGATAATTCAATTATCTACAACTTCTATTTCTTGATACTTTTCCAAATTCCAAACTTATAACATCATTTTTGCCCCTCCAAGTCAGATCATCCGAAAATATTCCCTTAAATCGCCCTTTTGGAGGGCCTATGCCCATATTTAGCTTAAGGGTCCTTCTTAGGACTTGCTCAACTCTCCATATACTACTCATATGTACCTTCGTTCGTCCTTTATGAAACTCCGACGTGTGGGCCCCACTTGGCGTGCAGCAACGAGGGTTTTTCGTCAAATAATATATGAACTAATTTACACCATATGGTCTCCAAATGTCATATCTATGCTATTACCATCTTTTTATAACACAACCTTCATCCCGAACTTGATTTCCAAATTTTTGTTCAGCGCGTTCGCGCCACGCGGGGGCGCGTTCGCGCTGTATTGGCCCTTGGCCTTCGCGCGTTCGCGCGCGCCACTCCCTCGGCGCGTTCGCGCGTATATAGCCCAACTTGTAACGCCCATATCTCCTTACCCCGATGTCCGATTGAGGAGCCTTGTTGTGTTAGAAACTAGACTTCCGAACTTCACTTTAGACTTTTGTTTTACTTCAAAACTCTTAGTGTACTAGAACATATCATTTCTTCCATTTAAACCAAATTTTTTGTATCAAACCTTGCCTAGCCTTCTTTCGAAGCCTCGAAAGCTTAACCTCTTTAATCCTAACGTAACTTTACTCTCCCTTTGGCCCATACTAAGCCGTCTACAGTTTTTGGTAATGCAAAATTTCTCGGGGTATAACATCCTTCCCCCCTTTATAACATTCGTCCTCGAATGTTAAACTAGCCTTATAGGGACTCATAAGCTTTTTGGGGAAGTTTCCTTTTTACGGTTATCACGTATAACTCATGCACTAATTAACACAACCAAATAAGAAATTCAGATTATCTATAGGTGTAGGAACCAAGTGGGGGGGGGGGGGGTACTTCTTCCTTACCATTATTCCACCATGGTACCTTAACGGAAATCACATCTTTGCTACGCAGTTTCCTTACTTGACGAATCAGTATGTCTATAAGCTGCTTCTCGTAAATAATTCCTCTATCACCCGGATTTTCTCCACAAAAAATATTCTGAAAGAGTTTCCAATGCGTTTACGAAGCGTAGATACGTGAAACATTGGAGGCACTGCTCAAAATCCGACGGTAGATCTAATTTATAGGCAATCCTGCCCATCTTACGAATGATTTGGTAAGGTTCTAACATAGTTTGGGCTAAACTCCCCTTTTTACCAAATCCCATAACCCTCTTCATGGGTGACACTTTTAGAAATACCTAACCACCGACTTGGACCCTAAATATCGAAGTCGATTGTCAGCATATGATTTTCGTCGGCTCTGGGTCACTAATGACCGTTCTCGCGTAAGTTGCACGTTATCAACTACTCGATGGAGTTTACATTCAGGCTGAGTAACTTAGTCTTATCAATATCCAATTAGCCAATCGATAACACATCTTTCTGTCATACAAAGCCTCATACGGTAGCAATTATTACCAGTAAATTCAACAAGTGGCGAATATTCATTTCTGCTGCCTCTAAAATTAACGACACGGGTTCGCAATTCATTTCTTTTCTGCTATCCTCCTGCCACGGTGCCTTGCCGACGCTACATCTTTAACACGCAACCTTTTTGTCTTACAATTGGTGTGATAAAGTTCGGTGTATCTCTAGTCAAGCTCCTCCTTCTTGTCGAATCTGATTACGCTCCTCACGGATGATATCTTCAAGCATACCCATTCGCCAGTCTGAAATTTTAAGTGCCGACATCGATTGTTGTCACATGATTTCTGCCGTTTCTGAGCTACTAATAGCCGTTCCCTGCTCTAACTATTATCGACCGATACAGTTCTGAAAGAAGTTGGCGTATAAATTCATCCTCATTTTAGTGGCCAACTAGTTCTGATCACTTGCTTAAATCGTCTTACCATCTGTCTCTACCTTCCTTGTTGCATTTTCAACACATTGTCTCATGTCATTTCCTTATCTTTGCCCGAATGCACGAAGAAGGTCAAATTATTCTATGAACCGCCTCAACGTAGCTTCACCAACCCTTATGTCTTACTTTGTCGTTGCCTCTCTTCTCCTACTACCAGCGTCGAAATACGTTTTTTTTTTTTCAACCATAAGCATGTCCTGTTCGCCCTCAGTACTAGTTCTAGTTCGGTAATTTATCTCAAACCATTTTACCATCTTTTCTTCATGCACCCAAAGTATTATCCGTATTAATGTTACCGACTCTAAACTTTTCTCGTTAAGCATTTACTTGGTCTCGTCTCCAGCGTATAAATATTCATAGGTAGCCTGACTGCCCTTGCACGACCTGTATATTCAATTTTAGGCACAATCGTTCCTTCTCCTGGTTCGTACTATTTCACACCTTACTCACGTGCTTGCATTTGCTAGGAGTCTACCTTGTCCGATTAGTGCCTTCCATATACCGCCACTTTGATTACCGGGATACATATATCCGCTGATCTAACCCTGTACAGGATATCCCGTGCGCATCTATGTACACATATAGTCCCTACTATCTTGCTTACAAGATATCTCCATACACTATTCCGACTCACCCTGGTTCTAGGACGGGGATGCACTTTCTTCCCCTTTATCAGTCTAATTTGCCCCGTTCTGCGCGACCTTTTAGGGTCTCTGCCCACTCCCCAGACTCTTAATTTGTCTTTAAGTCATTCTAACTCCTCATTTACTTCTTGCGTCTGAATTTGCAGAACTTTCAGAAAACTTCCCAGGGGGGTCACCCATCATGAAATTGCTCTCACCTCAGCACGCTTAACTTTGGAACTCCGATGAAATACGACGCTTTAACGCTCGCATAACTGCGTCCATCCTACCGCATCACCTCGGTCACGTATTTTAGAGTAAGTTGAGGTCTTAACGGATTTCGAAACGTCCTCATAACACAATTACTATTCTACCCCTCCTTTGGTCCTCGGTATTCGCTTTTCACCTGTGGATATGATTACCTTTTGTTCTAGGCTTCCAAATTCTCGATGGCGATGAACACACCCCGATCGCCGTTACTCATAAATCCTCAGTTACCAGCCTTTGGATTTCTGCTCTCATTTTCACTTTATTTCTGGGGAAATTTCGGCAGAGTCTCCTCTGTAACCGTTTCTATCTCAGAACCTGTTCACAGGAAATACCAACAATGCCTCACAGGGCCAACATATATATATACGCATATCGTATCATATCACAGCCTCACAGGGCTCCCAACATCATTGACAGTACAAAAATAATAAGCATACCTTGTAGGCCCAGCTCAAACTGTACCTATTACACTTCCTTGTTTACCTTCCCTTTTTGATCTCAACTTGTGTTTCAATCGTACTTTTAATATCGTTAATCGCTTTCTTCTGTCGATGCCTTCCTCCTGCTGCATTCGAAAGTTAGCGAAAGAAATCTCATTTCCTATGACTTGGCTCTACGGCACGATCTAAGATGTCAAAGAAGAGTAACCATCCTAGATGCCCCGTAGCCTCCTGTTTATAAATGTGGCGCGCTTCACACCATAAACAGGACTCTACTGGACACGACTTTGCAGACAACCCCTAGGACAGACCTGCTCTGATACCAATTTGTCACACCCTAATTTCCGTTAGGGTGTGATGGGCACCCGACCCTTATTTAGGGCCGAGCGAACCCGCTGACTTACAAAATACTCATAACCACGCTGGCTTTCCAAATCATGACGCAAACACATAACAATAATTTTTCGAAACATAATATACTTCTTTTTACCTTTCTCGAATCAAAGAAAAACCTGTAACATATAGAAACTTATATAAAACGTATAACATTCATAAAATTTATAATACAACGCATAATGACACATCGGCTTACATAGCCGCTTACATAATCGACGTCCTATACCCACGACACTGTCTGCAAAGTCTCTAACATGGAACATGAAATCATATCATAATGCTCTGACTAGGCAGCACTCCAGAGGAAATGGAGCTCGCCAATCCCGCTGGAACATCTTCAGCTAATGTCTTCAACTCATCTGGGTGTACCTGCGCGGCATGAAACGCAGCCCCCGAAGAAAGGGGGTCAGTACGGAATATGTACTGAGTATGTAAAGCATGACACGTAGTGGCGGGATCATACTGAAATAAGGAGTACAGAAAATCATAAAACTTGCCTTTGAAAACATGTATTACACATATCAATGTCATAAAATCATCATATGTACATATAACGTGCCCCGGCCCTCTGAGGAGGGACGCGGTGAGTAAAATCATATCATATGCATGTGTATGTAACGTGCCCCGGCCCTCGAGTGAGGGACGCGGTAAGGGGAATCATCATATGCCATCCTGGCCACCTCTCCCATATCATCATATCATATAACATGCCCCGGCCCCGCTAGCAAGGGACGCGGTAAATATAACGTGCCCCGGCCCTCTAGTGAGGGACGCGGTGAACAATGCAATGAGGTGCTCGAATACATGCCCTGGCCCGGGACGCAGTGAAGGACATATTGAGGCTGGCACGAGCAGAGTAGTGAGAAACCATATGCACATAAAATATTTTCAAAGACTCAATGAAGTAGTCAACATGAATTGTCATTTAAAAATCCGGACAATAGTCATATCAGATAGCTTTCGGACGGTACTCGGAAACACATCATATATTATAGGTATATCAAAGTATTATTGAGGCCATAGTCGTATATCAAATCATTCCGAGTCCGCCTATGTAAACTTAAGTCATTGTACGTTAGAGGATCATTTCAAGCATATCAAGATAATCCGGTTTTGTTTGAAAAAGTTAGGGACGTTTTTAGACTTAAATTCTTTTAGGAACAAAATCCTTTATCCACTATTTGAAACCCAAACATACATAAGACTTAAGGACCATATGGAGTGTGTCACTTTATGAGCAATTAAGAATCATATACATACTCGGAACGTAAGGGCGGAATTACCCCCAAAGCACAAGTCATGTCATACCTTAGTTACGTCTAAGACATGCCAAGAGGAAAAAGTAAGCCTTACATACCTGTTCAATCTCCTACTGGCTACGCTTATTCGTCCAGGCCCGTAAATCTACATTTGAGAGGATTCACACTAATGTTAGCCTTTTCATTGCACATTCGTACCATATTCCAAGTTATATTATTTTATATTTTGCCGAAAATCGGGCAAAGACCTCCCCTGTTTATATGCCTAGCCCGAATTCTCAATTCAGCCATCAACCACAACAACAACAATACCAACATCAATTATAATGTTTACAACTCCCAAAATATCTCATAAAACAGCCCACGCTGTTTTCCAACTTTTATAACTAATTAACTCAGTATACAATCATTTAATCACGCTTTCTTCGTAATTAAACTAATATTAGCACAAATAGGAAGAGATTCATACCTTTCTCCCGTTAATAATATCGTATCTTCACTTTTCCATCATGACCTTAAGCTACAACGCCTCAATACACGGTTTTATAGACGCAACTATACGCTGTCTAGACCGGAATTTGGGAATTATACCTGGCTTGGGCTAAAATTTGGCTTGGTGGGTTGGGGTGAGCTCTCCAGATTTTTGGAGAGGTTTTGGGACGTTTTGTGAAGGAAATGGGGGCTTGGCCCCTTTTTATAAGGTTCTGGATTCTGTCCAGAACCGTCCAGAAAACCTTCAGCGCGATCGCGCCTGCTTTGGGCGCGTTCGCGCTGGTCCAGTTTTTCTGACTGGACCTTCGTTCAGTTAAATAGTCATAACTTTTGATCCTGATATCGTATGAGGGCCCACAACCTATGGTTGGAAAGATAATTCAATTATCTACAACTTCTATTTCTTGATACTTTTCCAAATTCCAAACTTATAACATCATTTTTGCCCTCTCAAGTCAGATCATCCGAAAATATTCCCTTAAATCGCCCTTTTGGAGGGCCTATGCCCATATTTAGCTTAAGGGTCCTTCTTAGGACTTGCTCAACTCTCCATATACTACTCATATGTACCTTCGTTCGTCCTTTATGAAACTCCGACGTGTGGGCCCCACTTGGCGTGCAGCAACGAGGGTTTTTCGTCAAATAATATATGAACTAATTTACACCATATGGTCTCCAAATGTCATATCTATGCTATTACCATCTTTTTATAACACAACCTTCATCCCGAACTTGATTTCCAAATTTTTGTTCAGCGCGTTCGCGCCACGCGGGGGCGCGTTCGCGCTGTATTGGCCCTTGGCCTCGCGCGTTCGCGCCATGCGCGTTCGCGCAGACCATTTTCCTGATCTGCTAGCCCAACTTGTAACGCCCATATCTCCTTACCCCGATGTCCGATTGAGGAGCAGTTTGTTGCGTTGGAAACTAGACTTCCGAACTTCACTTTAGACTTTTGTTTTACTTCAAAACTCTTAGTGTACTAGAACATATCATTTCTTCCATTTAAACCAAATTTTTTGTATCAAACCTTGCCTAGCCTTCTTTCGAAGCCTCGAAAGCTTAACCTCTTTAATCCTAACGTAAACGTTACGGACATTAGTCATTATGGAACTCCCTAAAGCATATCGAAGCGATCCCATATGCACATAAATCATTTTCAATGAAATCACGGACGTTCGTAGTTTCTAATCATTTAAGAATAAAACTCTGATAAAATCGATAATTTCATGTGATTTTCGACATTTAGTCATACAAAAATCGAAAGATCATAATTCGATTACATTAAGGATATGAACATCAAGAAACAAATAAGAATCATAAGCATGCTCGAATCGCGAATAGAATTACCTCGAAACTCGTGTCATAGCTTACTTACACTAAGACATGCCAAAAAAGAAAGGTGAGCTTTACATACCTTAGCCGCTTCCTAAGCTAACCCAACCTTAAGTCTCGACTTCTCATAATCTACAATAACGTCATTAAATATCGATCATTAGCCATAAGCACTTAGGCATTCAATACCAAATTAACACTTTATCTACCGAAATTTCGGCAGCATTTCCCCTATGAATTGGACATCCCCGAGAATTTAACTCGGCCAAATCATTATCAACAATACCAACAAACATAATAACAATATCAATATTCAATCCCAAATGCATTCTAACATTAATAATTCCTTTCTACACAATTCGGTAACATTTCATTTATATTCAAATAACCACATACGATCAATTCCATGCCAATGCTCATATATTCGATTACTAATCCGCAACCATTCACACATGATTTAAGAACATTCCAAGCAATCCATACAATATTCAACACGACCCTAACCAATAGGCCACTCCACCCGAAACTCTCCAAATGCCATAAGAATAACAACAATACGTCTCTTTCTATCAATTTCATCAAATACATCAACAACCACGTTTTACAACATCATTCATGTAAATATAAGAAACCATATTATCATTGTGCTAACTTCTACATTAGCTTACAAATGATCCCAACCTCAACTTATATCACCCAACACCTTCATTTTCATTACATAATTCACAACATAACAACCAAATTACACTAAATAAAATTTGTTCATTCCTTGCCAAGCAACATAACCTATTTTCTACCACCACAACCAATCCACAACTTCCATGATTTTCATCCATTTTCACACATCACAACAACACCCAAACAAGTTATATACAATTAATTCACTACTCCTATACTACACACACCACACAAGGCCCACTTCAACTCAACATATTTCATGAGTTTTCATTCATTTCTTCACATCACAACATGCACAAACACCTATTAAACATGTAAAGATGATTAAATCTACCTTCCACTTAACTTCTTCCTCGGCTAGAATTGGCAAATCGCGACAACAAGCGGTTTTCTTGTTCCAACAACTACTCCACGTCGGCCGAGGACCCTTCAATTAGTAGGAAACCTAGAGAAAATATTTTTTTCCTTGATCATCATCCATGGTAGAAATTCGCCAGCCATGGCCGTTTCTCTCTCTTCTTGTTTTTTCTTCATTTTTCTCGAAATTTCTCAAGTGGAGAATGTTGAATACTTGCTTGACTTAGTCATCCATATATATATTTATATCTATAAAAATGTACACATGACCACACACATGCTCCATGTCTTTTTCTTCTTTTTTCCTCCAATTCTCTAGAATTTTCTTAAAGATGAAAAATAATGAAAATGATTATCTTGGTCATCCAATTCCCATATATTTAACTTCCATTATGGCCATGGCCCACATTATCACGTGGCCTACACACCCCTCTAATTTCATGAAATTTTTAAATTTTTCCATAATGCATTTTTAGTCCCAAATTTTTCCTTAATGCTTCCTTCCAACAAAATCATAAGCCACTTGCCGTAAAACAAAGTCGGAAAATAGTCTCGCCCATAATTTGTCGCAACTAACTTAAAATATTCCGACGTACGAAATACAGGATATAACACATGGCCACATGGATGGTCAATATATGTGGTAAAAGATGACTAAGTCATCACATTCTTCATCTTCTATACTTAGAAAAATCAAGAAGCTTGGAGAAAAAAAAAGAACAAGGCCATTCGGCCATGGAGGAGAAAAAGTGAGGTCCAAAATAGCCATAAAAAAAAATATTTCTCTAGCAAACCCACTAATTAAAGGGTCCTTGTTAGCGTGGAGTTGTGTTTTGGGTCAATAAACCACCGCTTTCCATCCTTTGCCAACCTTAGCCAAGTTGTGAAGTTAAGAAGAAAGGTAAGGTTTAATCTTGTTTTTATATGTTATGGATGGTCTATGTATGTTTTAGTATGCAAAAATGGATGAAACTCATGAAATATTGCATATGGAAGTGAGGCCGTGTGCATGGCTTGTAGCCTTGCATAGGTGATGTTGGGTAGGAGTAAGGAATTAATTCTATCTAGCATGTTTGGCTATTATAATGTGTTGAAATGAATGAAAATCATGAAGTTAGCATGTTGGGGTGGTGGCCGAATAGCCCTTCCTTGTATAACAAAGAATGAATTGATTTTATGTAGTATTTTAGTTGTTGTTGTTGTGGAATCTATGATGATAACGAAAGTTTAATGAATCAAGTTGAAGTTGTAATTGTTGGCTGATTTGGAAGTTAATGTGATTCTTATGTAGATTTTATATTTATGATGATGACATTGTTAAAGTGTGGATTATTAATGTAATTCATGAATCGGGAGAAAGGAATGTGTTGTTCTGTTGTCCCGGGTTTGGGATGGTTTTCGGTGAGTTAGGAGTGGTTGGGCTGTTTGAAATATTGGTGAATTGTTTAAAGAGTTTTTGAATGTTGTTTGAATGGTTTTGGATTAGTAATCGAACGTATGAACGTTGGTGTTAGTTTGATATATGTGGTTGGATTGATGTAAATGGAAAGTTGTCGAAGTATGTAGAAAGGAGTTACTAATGTTAGAATGTGTTTTGAATTGATTATTGATGTTGCTTATATGATCGTTGGTATTGTTGTTGATGAATTGGGCCGAGTTGAATTCCTGGGTATTGAATTTGCGGTGTGAAGTGCTCTTTCCAAATTTTAAATAAAGTGTTGGCTTAGAATTGGATTTCTAAGTGCCTATGGCTAATGTTTGGTGCCCAAAGACATTATTATAGAT
>NW_026718410.1:0-13517 GCF_029784015.1 Lycium ferocissimum | reverse complement strand
TTAATGAGTTCAAGCTATCTACGTTGTTTCAAATTCAACTCTTTCTGTGTGCCCAAGTACTTCAAACTCTTGTGATCAGTAGAACATGTGACACTTTTCACCATATAAGTAATGCCTCCAAATTTTCAAAGCAAACACTATGGCAACAGCTCGAGGTCATGATAGGATAGTTCAATTCATGTGGTTTCAATTTTTGAGAGGCATACGCAACCACTTTCCCTTCCCCGCATCGCACACAACCCAAACCATGATGAGAATCATCACTAAATATCACATACTCTCTCCCTTCCGCCTGGTAGAGTAAGTATAAGAGCTTGTGTCAATAAGGATTTGAGCTTTTCAAAGCTCTCTTGGCATTTGTCATCCCAAACGAACTAGACATCCTTCCTCAAGAGTTTAGTCAAAGGAGAGGGTATAATGGAGAAGCCTTTGACAAACCTTCTATAGTATCCCGCTAAGCCCAAGAAACTTCTTACTTCAGTTGGACTTTTAGGCGGTTTCCATTCAACAATAGCTTGAATCTTACTAGGATCCATCTTCACACCTTCATAGGCACAACATGTTGTGAATTTTTAACTCCTTCAATTCTGTTGGAGCCATTCGATAAGGAGTTATAGAAATAGGAGTAGTTCCAGGAATAACCTCTATAGGAAATTCAACTTCCCTTTCCGGGTAATCCGGGAAAGATTTTCGGGAAAACATCGAAATTCACATACAATTGGTATATCCTTAAGACTTGGACTTTCGTGTGTGTATCAAATATATAAGCAAGATAAGCTTCACAACCCGACTAACCATCTTTCTTGCCACAACCCCGGAGATAATATTAGATGTCATGATCTTTCACATGAATAATGATGTGTGAAAATGAAGGAGCTCTAAAGGCTACATGCTTCGACCTACAATCAACTACCGCAGGGTATCTATGAAGCCAATCCATACCGATGATGACATCATAGTCTTGGAAAGGTATTTCAATCAAATCAGCTGGGAAGACTAGATTTTGAATCACCAAGCAACAACCTTGATAGACTTGATTATAAACAACCTGTTGACCCAAAGGACTTTGGACAAGCACACCACAATCAAGTCTCACAGATTTCGCATTTTTAGGAAAAACCAATGATGAGCAAACGTAGGAATGTGTAGGACCAGGATCAAATAATGTAACAACACATAAGCCAAATAAGTGAAATTTATCAACAACCATGTCTGCTCTGTTACACCCCTCGTTTTCGTAGTGGTAGAACTTATGATTTTCTAGTGAGGTATGCCTTGGGAACGGAGACCCGAGCCCGAGTTTTGGAGAAAGAAAGTGTCCTACCCCGTGTGCAATAGTACCAGCAATAATTCCTGGTGATTTTCAGGGATAGAAGTTGAACGAACCGAATCGACGCGGTTTGAACCGAATTAGAAAAGTTTGCAGACACCAGTCAAGATCGATGGGTCGTCGAACCTATCGACGGGCCATCGTTGTGCGGCATCAATAGGGTTCTGTAGGGGTAGGCCGACGAGCACGTCGACGGACCATCGACACGTCGACGGGTCGTCGACCGGCTCGTCGAACCGGACCACTGAAGCATTTAATTCTCCTAGTATAAATACATGGTCCACGACTTTATGTCTTATTTCTCTCATTCCCAGATCAGAAAACCCTAATA
Source organism: Lycium ferocissimum (assembly GCF_029784015.1). Taxonomy (NCBI): domain Eukaryota; kingdom Viridiplantae; phylum Streptophyta; class Magnoliopsida; order Solanales; family Solanaceae; genus Lycium; species Lycium ferocissimum. The sequence goes on along the minus strand of NW_026718410.1, from coordinate 11,856 downwards.
TTTTGCTCTCCCAACATTTATGGCATAGTAGTGAAGATTTGACAAGACCCGGACCTCATAAACCCGAGCTTGTGAAGAAGAAGGTTGGTTCTAGGGTTTCTCCAAGAATGGAAAGCTTAGGGAGCTGAAGTTAAAGTGATTCTTGAGATTCTTGACCCCTCAAGGTATGTAAATGATTCCTATCCTTGTATTTGAGTTTGCTATCAAGAGCTTTAGTGATTTTAGGTAAAGAAAGGGTATTTGTGGAAGTGATAGATTGATGAAGGGTAAGGTAGTGGCATGAGACTATTTTAAAGAAATGATTAGGGATGGATTTACGTGTATTTGGATATATATAGGCGATATCATTGTAAGCTTATAAAGGAGATGGTCATCTATGATTCGTTAAGCTTTATACGTGTTTGGGGATGATTAGTAAGCAAAGCAAGTAGCCTAATTAAGGCTTATGTTATCTTAATTGTAGATTTACAAGTTCAAGAAGTAGAAGTTGGGCGATTTGATATACGTCAAGGTATGTTAAGGTTATTCCTTTTTTTTTTTTTGGCATGATCCTATGATATGAACCGATAAACGAGTAAGAGAGTTTCCATATTACTCTATTCTTATAAGTTCTAAGAGAAATACAGTTTTGATGTTCCCGTACCCCGGCTATGGTATTTTCCCCATATACAGATCTTATGATTTCCTATCCTAGTAGTATGAGTTCAGTAAGGCCCACGAGAGGCAAACTATTATTTTACTGTTTGAGAATCCTGTCGTTCAGTTTTACTTGTGTTACACATTCACTTCCAGTTCTCAGGGGTATGAGTGAAAGGCGCACTTGACAGGGGGTGGAGGTGTGACCTATGATATTACGTTGTATATGTGAAAGGCACACTTGACAGGGGGTGAAGGTGTGTCCTATGAGTGGTCCATGAGTGGCCTATGATGTTGGAGTACATACATGAGAAAGGCACACTTGACAGGGGGTGAAGGTGTGGCCCGTGATGTGACAATGAGGTGTGTACCTACTAGATATATATATATATATATATATATATATATATATATATATATATATATATATATATATATATATATATGCATGTCCATACATTACATACGATTGAGTCGAATACGTACATATACTATATATATATATATATATATATATATATATATTCATGATTTCTATACATATATACATGTTGTCTTTATGCCTTACATATTCAATACATTATCTGTACTGACTTCCCGTTGCTCGGAGGGCTGCGTTCATGCCCGCCGGTGCAGGTAGACAGGGAGGTGGTCCAGCTTAGTAGGACCCTTATCCAGCAACGATTAGTGCACTCCATTTGATCCGGAGTTGCAGTCTATTTTGGTAGGCCATTCTTTTGAGATGTATATAGATTGGTACTACAGGGCCCTGTCCCGTCCTTTTACGACTTTATTCCGGTAGAGAGGTTTGTAGACAAGATTGTATGTAGTAGTCGAACGATGTAGCCTTGTCGACTTATGTTCTTTTGTGTACAATATATATAGCGACCTAGTCGGCTTGCTTTGTTATATATATATATATATATATATATATATATATGCAGATTGTACAGAGTTCGGATGTTTCCTCTTTATGAGATTAGTTTGTGCCATTTATGGGCTATTGATGTTCAGTATGTTTCAGATAAGTGTTTAGGGGTGTTTGGTCGCTGTGAGGTCGGACCCTTATCACGGCTCATCGGTTTGGGTCGTGACGAAATGGTATCGATCGCTTTCGTCCTAGGGTTGTCTACGGACCGTGTCTAGTAGAGTCTTGTTTATGGGCGTGTTGTGCACCACACTTATAAACGAGGCTACGGACATATAGGATGATGTCATTCTTTCTCTCCTAGATTGTGCGATAGAGTCATGTGTTAGGCGTCCGCTTTCTGATGAATTGTTATGATTTTGAGCAATGCCTCCCAAGAAAGCTACAGCTGCCCAGAAAGGCAAGAAAGCCACAGGAGAGGCCACTAGCCGTACTCGGCAAGCCACTAGGGCTCAGGATGAGATTCAGAGTGAGAGCCCATCTGAGACATCGCATACACCGTCTCCAGCACCCGTCCCAGTTCCTCAACCCGATGACGCACCGGCCGGGATGTGCGGGATGCTTGTGTCGGTTATTGACCGTTTAGTAGCCGCTCGGGCTCGGCGGCGGGAGGGGGTAGTTCGAGGGTTAAGACCTTCCTTGAGTTAGATCCTCCGGAATTTTCGGTGATAAAGCGCAATATATGGATCCCCGAGATTTTATTGACGGTATGCAGAGGACTTTGAGGGTTATGCATGCAATTGAGGTTGAGTCAGTGGAGTTAGCTTCGTATAGACTTCGTGATATTGCAGTACAGTGGCATCAGACTTGGGAGTTATCTAGAGGAGAAAATGCTCCCCCAGCTGTTTGGCGAGAGTTCACAGATGCTTTTATCCGCCATTATTTGCCTCCTAAGGTCAGGCGAGCCCGAGCAGACAAATTTCTACGTATTGAACAGGGCGTTACATGAGTGTCCAAGAGTATTGTGTGTATTTCGATTCTATGGCTAGATATGCCCTAGCCATGGTGGCTGAGATAGAGGACAGAGTTCACCCCTTTGTGGCTGGTTTAGGGCCACATTTGATAGATGCTTGTACGACTGCTGCCTTATAACCAGGCATGGATATCTCCCGTATACAGGCATATGCACAGAATCTGGAAGATCGCAAGCATCAGAGGGGGGCAGAGCGTGACCGTGACCGAGGTCATGGTAAGAGGGCTAGATCTTTCGACATTGGAAGTGAGTCCAGGGGAGGACAGAGGCAGCAGCATTCCAGTATTTATATCATTCGGTAGGGAGTGTACCTCCGCGATTTTCAGGCCCGAGGTTTGATCGGTCTTCTTATTTCGGAGCTGCCCAGAGTTCTAGAGCATCAGGCTCCCAGTACAGACCAGAGTCAGGACAGATGAGACCACCCTTACCACGGTATGCCCAGTGTGGTAGGTTACATATCGGGCAGTGCCGATTGGGATCGAATGCTTGTTATTCTTGTGGCCGACCAGGTCATATGATGAGGAATTATCCGTCAGGAGGTGGCATGGGCACTGTTCAGCCTACAGGGTCTATATCTGGTTCTTCTTCTTCGGCAGTGCGCCCTTCGAGGTAAGCTTTTCAGTCACCGACAGGACGAGGTAGAGGGAGGAGTGGAGCGTCCAGCTCGAGCGGTCCTCAGCACCACATGTATGCATTGGCTGGTAGACAGGACCACGAGACGTCTGCTGATGTTGTTATAGGTATATTATCGGTTTCTTCCCATGATGTTTATGCACTGATTGATCCAGGTTCCACTTTATCATATGTTACTCCATTTGTTGCCGGTAAGTTTGGGATAAAACCCGAGTCGATTAAACCATTTGAGGTGTCTACGCCAGTTGGCGATCCGATTATAGCTAGGCGAGTATATCGGGACTGTGTTGTTATAGTTTATGATCGCCACACTGTAACAGATTTGATTGAGCTAGATATGATTGATTTCGACGTTATTATGGGAATGGATTAGTGGGCTTCCTATTATGCTAATGTTGATTGCAGAACAAAGATAGTTCGATTTCAGTTTCCCGGCGAGCCAGTCCTAGAGTGGAAGGGTAATGCTGCTTCGCCGAGGGGCAGGTTTATTTCCTACCTTAAGGCAGAGAAGATGATCAGAAAAGGGTATATTTTTCATCTAGTCCGAGTTCAAGATGTGCAAGAAGAGTCGTCGACTTTTCAGTCTGTTCCTGTGGTTAATGAGTTTCCAGAAGTATTTCCAAATGAGCTTCCAAGCATTCCTCCAGAGAGGGAGATTGATTTTGCCATTGACATATTTCCAGACACTCAGCCAATATCTATTCCTCCTTATAGGATGGCACCTGCGGAGTTGAAGGAATTGAAGGAGCAGTTGAAAGATTTGCTTGAGAAGGGCTTTATTAGGCCTAGTACATCACCGTGGGGAGCCCCGGTGTTGTTTGTGAGAAAGAAGGATGGTTCTTTGCGAATGTGTATTGATTACCGGCAATTGAATAAAGTGACTGTAAAGAATAAGTATCCGCTTCCAAGGATTGATGATTTATTTGATCAGTTGCAAGGTGCCAAGTATTTCTCGAAGATAGACTTGAGGTCAGGATACCACCAGGTTAGGGTGAAGGAAGAAGACATTCCGAAGACGGCATTTCAGTCTAGATATGGCCACTATGAGTTTCGTGTTATGTCGTTCAGGCTAACTAATGCCCACCGTATTCATGGATTTGATGAATCGTGTATTCGAGCCCTTTCTAGATTTGTTCGTGATTGTGTTCATAGATGATATTCGATTTATTCGCCGTCGAGGCCGATCATGCGGGGTCTGCGCGGCGCGATGGGATTCTCCGAGTTAAAGAGTGGTATGCTAAATTTTCTAAGTGTGAGTTACGTTGAACTGCGTGGCTTTTCTGGGTCACATTATTTCAGAAGAAGGCGTTAGAGAGGATGCCCAGAAGATTGAGGCTGTGAAGAATTGGCCGAGGCCCACGATACCAACGGAGATACGTAGTTTCTTGGGCTTGGCAGGTTACTATAGAAGGTTTGTAGAAGGATTTTCCTCTCTTTCATCCCCATTAACCAAATTGACTCAGAAATCAGTTAAGTTCCAATGGACAGATGCTTGTGAGCAGAGTTTTCAAACGTTGAAGGATAAGCTAACTTCCGCACCGGTTTTGACTCTTCCAGAAGGAGCAGATGGCTATGTGGTATATTGTAATGCTTCGGGTATTGGATTGGGTTGTGTATTGATGCAACACGGTAAGGTTGTCGCCTATGCTTCTAGGCAGTTGAAGAAGCACGAGAAGAATTATCCAACCCACGATCTTGATTTGGCAGCAGTGATTCATGCCTTGAAGATATGGAGGCACTACTTATACGGTGTCCATGTTGATATCTATACTGATCATAAGAGTCTCCAGTACATCTTTACGCAGAGGGATTTGAACTTGCGTCAGTGGCGATGGTTGGAGAGGTTAAAAGATTATGATGTGGACATTCTATATCATCCCGGGAAGGCTAATGTGGTAGTCGGCGCCCTCAGTCGTAAATCTATGGGTAGCTTGTCTCATGTATCGCCAGAGAAAAGAGAAACGGTCCGCGAGGCTCATCGATTAGCTAGCCTCGGGGTTCGATTGATAGATTCAGGTGATGTAGGAGTTACTGTTCAAGACACAGCGGTATCATCCTTTGTAGTTAAGATAAAGGAGCGTCAGTATGAGGATCCTATTCTAGTTCATTACCGAGATACAGTACCTCAAAAAGAAAAGACACCCTTTATGATCACAGGTGATGGAGTACTCAAATATCGAGGTAGATTGTGTGTCCCTAGTGTTGCAGGACTCCGTCAACAGATTATGGGAGAGGCATATTACTGTTACAACTCGAAAAATTCCCCGTTGATGTACAGTGAATAGACCAACGAAGAGCACGAAGTATATGGTATTTCAATAAGTAAATAATGACATTTGATGACCCTAAGTAAGATTTCAAAGACACTCAATGTTAGATGAGAAAGTCTGCCAAGAGAAGACAAGGCATACGATAAGTATCGGAAGAGAATTACGAGTAACAAGTTAATGATGATTTAACGATGCTTTGGAGAAGAGTTATAACGTCCCTTAGATTGTTAATGAGGTGATAAACAAGTGTTAAGAAGGTTCCATAAGGATTGGAGATCAAACGAAGTGATGAGAACAAGATCAGTGAAAAGATGAGTTATACGGTCCATTATACGGTCCGTATAATGTTATACGGTCCGTATAACATTCCGCAGAATCATCACAGTGAAGGTCCCTCACTGATGGGATTATACGGTCACTTATATGGACTGTATAAAATTATACGGACCGTATAATGTGCCGTATAATGGTAACAGAGAAGAGATGTTGAAGGTTCAATTTCACGGTCACTTATACGGACCGTATAAGTGTCCGTATATTTTCCCGACAGATCAGATTTTTGAGTTATTAAAAAGGAGACCAAGTTCATTATTTCATTTTCATTTTTCACTCCTTCTCTCTAGAACTCTCTAGAACACTTCTCCCACAAAAATTCAAGAGATATTAGTGATCAACTACATCAAACTAAGTGAATCAAGTGTAAGAAACCCATTAAAGTTCATCCAAGACAAGAAATCCAAGTGAAGGTGAAACTACGGTTTTGCTCAAGTGAAGTGTTTGAACCCAAGGTTCATTCCTACACCATCTAAGGTAAGTTTTATGGTATTTGCATGTTGTTTAAGGTATTTGAAAGTTGAGACACTTGGATTATATAAGGAAATAGGAAATGGGTCATGAATGTGGGAATAGTGTCACTTTTGAGTAAATGTTTGGAATGAGTTACGATTCTTGATACATTATGATTATAACCATGTTATAAATGATATTGAGAGTATGGAATAGACATTGTATGTTAATGAACGTAATCGTGTGTTATGACCATGAATATGGATGATTGGAAGTGAATTGAGAAGTAAGGATAATGTGGGTGAATAAAGGCTATTGTTATGATGTTGTGAATGTTAGTATTGATGTTTGGGAGTTGATATATGATATGGAGGAAGTCGTATAAATAAAGGAGATGCTGTCCAATTTTCTCTAGCTTTAGTCATGTATGTTAAGTCATCGATTTCCTAATGATAGTATAACTCTAATAAAGGTAGAAATGTGAGCATTGAAGGAGAACGTGCAAGTGATAGAATAGTTGAACGGAAAGGTATGTAAGGCTAACCCTTCTTTCATAAGGCATGGTTCTTTGGCCAAATACTTATTCTTCTATGAGCCCATGATATCCTCCAATGATTCTATCTCTAAAAAGCTACTAAGCTCATGATCCTCGATATGTTACGATTGTACTAAATTCCTTATACGACGAGTAACCCTCTAGGGATAGATGAAATGAAAGACGTTAGTAATGATGCTAAAGATGCTTATGAGCTTATATGTATATGTGCCTTTGTATGGCTATTATGAAACCCCAAGCTTATATGGCCGGGTAGAATATAGTAAATACGTATGTATATAATGCGCGCATGTCACGACCCAACCCCGTAGGCCGTGACTAGTGCCCGATCTGGGCACCCAAACACACCTATCAAACGCTATCACAAGGTATATCAAACGCATCCAAGTATATAACAGAAGCCGACTAGGCTGTATTCCAAATTTAGATAATTTTCAGAAAAATTTCGCAGTTTCCTTTGTTTTTCGGACTATCCAAAATAACCCCCGCGTTACGTAAAATACCAACAAAGGCCACACGGGGCCAACAACACAATATATATACATATGCGGACGCCGCCGCGGCGAATGGGATCGCCCAAACACAACATATACACACGCATCCGTACGGAATGGCCCTAACCCACAAAATATGTCCACGTACCTCTAAACGTACGTACGTAATCATATGACGGGACGTGGCCCCGCCGTACCCCGAACGAATATATACAAATGCATGAACGAATATATACCAAAAATATAAGCTCCGGAATGAGAGGAGCACTCCAAATAGCAGAAGAGGGTGTCCTAAACAGGTGGATCACCAAACTGTGCGTCTGTACCTGCGGGCATGAAACGCAGCCCCCCGAAGAAGGGGGTCAGTACGAAATATGTACTGAGTATGCAAAGCAGAAAATGTAATATACAATCTGAGATCAAATCGAAATAGAAGTACAGAAAGTAAATGCATTTCCAAAATATCAAAATGTTACTTCAAAATATAAATCATGCATAGGGCACAGGAAATATGGTCGCCCGCCTGTCGATGGCGCCATAACACAGCATAACACCAGAAGGTTTCAAATCTCCGAATCTCCGTCACATATCATACCCAGCATATCGCCATACACAGCATCACACCAAATATAAGTGGAACCCGGCCCTCGAGCGAGGAACTCGGTGAACCATGAACACAAGATAACACCGAATACATCATAATGCGCACGACAACACAACCGGCCCGGAACCGCGAACGATATCATAGTAGGCACGAGCGGAGTAGTGAGTAATCATATGCATGAAATCATTATCATAAATCCAAGAGATAAATAAAATAGTCATATTCGAAATCGGAATAATAATTATTACTTTTTGTTTCAAAGTTATCGAATTCACATAAAAGGGCGTCGCGGGACCCACGGACGAGTATAGACCCGAACTGAGCCCGCCTATGAAAAACATACTCATTCTATATCATACAAACTCCTACGAAAGTTTCAAAGTAATCCGAGCTTTTCTGAGAAAGTTATGGGCGTTTGAACTTTTGGAATCGCTAAAAGAATAAGCTTTTAAAACCAAAAATCAGCTTTCATGACACCTTTACAAATTATGAATTCCAAGGATATAAGGATCAATGTTATGGCATATGAGCACGGAATACCAAGGAAACATACGCGAATCATAGACAAGCTCGGATTGCAGAATAGAGTTTCCTAGAGGCTCGTATCATAGCCTACTTTAACTAAGGCATGCCAAAAAGAAAGGTTACTTTACATACCTCAAACGCTCTCCAATATGATCCAACTCAAGCTAAGTCCAAACTAGCCCACGATCTAAAAATAAGCCATAAAATGCCAAACATTAGCTAAAGACTTTTTGGGCATTAAATTCCAATTTCGCCCTTAATTCTACGTAAATTCAAAGATTTCCCCAACAAATAGGCTACCCCGAGAATTTAACTCGGCCATATCAATCAACAACAACAACAACAACCAACCTAACAACATTAATAATTAATCCGAAAGGTAATACAACAATAATAGCCTTTTGCCATCATTTATCAACTTTCATAAATTCAATTCGATGACTTACCTTTAAGCCAAAATCGACGCTTATATGTTCACATACTAACCCGAACCCATACCAACAACATTTCAAGACATTCTAAGCAATTCATACAACATTTCCAACAATCCATAAATTTTCCCAAGCTACCCGAAATGTACCCTAACCGAGACAAATTTCTAACTTTTTCTTCATTTCCAAATCATGGTTTGTATCCACAATTTACATTCTAACCATGCTATCTCATCAATATACCAATTACATTAAACATACAATAACCTCCAAAAACAGTCCGCAACATTAACAACATCATTTTGAGTCAATAACCATTCATTACCAACCTAGAATTCATAGCGACGACGACTAAACCATTAAGCGACATTCATTCGTTCATTGTCATATAATGTGACCCATTTCAATCAACACTACACATACACATATATGGATGATTCCCAATTGTTCTTCACCTTACAATGATCATAATAAACTAACTAAGCATTAATTCATCAATTCAATATCACACCACACACACACACACCACACGGCTCAACCACCACAAACCCAACTCATCTCCAACATTCCATATTTCATGATTTTCCTCCATTATAAGATACTACAACATGTATATAACCTTCATAACACAAAAACAAGATCAAATCTTACCTTTTTCTCTTCAACTTCCAATAGCCTAGGGTTTCCAAAAGATGAAAAATAATAGGTTGATCGCTCCAACGATGCTTCCACGCTACTTAGGGACCCCAATATAGTGGGTTTACATCAATGGAATAATTTTGGAAGAGCTAAAAAATGGGGGTTGATATTTGGAGTCATGGCCGAGAGCTTCAATGGAGGGAGTCTTCAACTTTATTTTTTTTTCTAAGTGTTAAGTGTGTGGTGAATGAATGGAAGACTAAGTGGTCATCTTTTATCCCTTAAATGGAGTGTACAATTACCTTGGCCCACATTAATGAGTTGGATCACTTAAAAGATGACACAAATTGTGTGGGTCCCTCTCCCACTATACACGGCCAACATGGAATTGTGATGATTTTCATCTTCCAATTTTTATCACTTTTGGTCCCAAATTTTCCTAATTGTTCCATACCAATAAATTCATGCACAACTTATATCTCAAAATAAAATCGAAGGTCAAAAATCCCGACTTTGTATCCCGAAATAGTTTTATTCTTAATTTATCATAATTAAATCCGGATTGTTCCAATGTACAAAAATACGGGTTCTAACAGCGCACACCACTGTAGTTGGGTACGGGTAACCCTGAGCCTTGGTAGGGCCAGGTATGTGTGAAACTGAGCCTTGGTACGGCCAGGTATGTGAAACACCAAACCTTCGTGGTCGGGTATGCTATGCAAATACTATGTATATGATATCAATATGAGTACGAATATGCTAAGTATATGGAAATATGACTACGAATATGAAAATGGATACGAAAGGTAAATGAGTATGGATACGTATACGGATACGAATATGGATGTATGTACACGGATACGCAATAGAAATGGAATGTCCCTATGAAAAGCAAGTAAGTGTTATGACGATGATACTATTATCTCCCATCCTATGCTACTTCATATGTTGCTTATTATGCTTCCATAATGATATTGATCATGCTTTACATACTCAGTACATTCTTGGTACTGATGTCCTTTTGTTTGTGGACGTTGCGCGTACGGCCCGCAGTGGCCGGGGAGACGTACTCGATCCATAGCTATATTTCTCGTGACTACATAGCGAGCTCCATTTCATTCGAGCCTGCTTTTTGGTACCGATTCTTTTGTGTACATAATTATGGAACGGCGGGGTCCTATCCCGCCTATATGATATGACATATTCTTCTTGAGGCTCGTCGACATGTGTATACGGTTAGATGTGTTTGGCCTTTTCGCCTATATTTTTGGGATATTATTTTGTTAATTTCGTCGAACGCTTATGTACATTTATATGGGCATAGTTGCTAATGATGATATAAATGAATTGTCACCCAATGGGATTAGTATGATGATGAATGAAAAGTATGATTTAGCTATGTGGCTCACCTAGATGTAATGTGAAAGTATGTTAAGAGGTGCCCGCGTGGGTTAGCACCGGGTGCCCGTCGCGGCCCTCCGGTTGGGTCGTGACTATTACTCCCGCTATTCTATTCATCCAGGCTCAACAAAGATGTACCATGATCTCAAGAAAAGTTTATTGGTGGGATGGTATGAAAAGAGATATAGCATCTGTCGCTTTCAAAGGTCCAAATCGTCGCAGAAAAAATGAGCACCGGAAGCCTGGAGGTCTATTTCGGTGCCATGGAGATTCTCGACATGGAAGTGGGGAGATAATTAATATGGACTTTATTACGGGTTACCCCGTACTCGCGGAAGTGTGATTTGATATGGGTCGCGGTTGATAGGCTCATAAAGTCACTTCATTTTTCTCATTCGTCAGGACTATTTATGCAGCCAAGGATTATACGAGGCTTTATCTTAGGGAGATTGTACGACTCCATGGTATTCCTTCCACCATCATTTCAGATAGGAGGGCACAAGTTCACGGCCCGGACTCCGGAAGTCTTTCCAAAGAGGGATTAGGGACTCGAGGTGAGTCAGCACCGCATTCCACCGCGCAGACGAGAGGGACAAGCTTGAGCGTACTATGCGTACCCTCGAGGATATGCTTAGAGCTTGTGTGCTTGACTTTCGGGGCAATTGGGAGGATCATTTGCCTCTTATCGAGTTCGCATATAACAACGATTACCATTCCGGTATTCAAATGGCTCCTTATGAGGCCTTATATGGGCGGAGGCATAGGGACGCCCATAGCGATGGTTTGATGTTGGGAGAATCGATTCCAAGAGGTCCGTAATTAATCGGCAAGAGGTTAATAAGGTGAAGATGATTAGAGAGATTAGCTAGCGACTCGGAGCCTACGAAATCCTACGCGGATAATCGGCGACGCAAGCCAGAGTTCGATGGGCGCCGGGTGTTCCCCCCAAATTTCACCAAAGGGGGGGAGAGGTTCCAAAA